>NC_091762.1:70083566-70386030 GCF_029378745.1 Bos indicus | reverse complement strand
GTAAACTCCAGGAGCTGGTAATAGACAGGGAGGCCTGGTGTGCTCCGGTTCATGGGGTCGCAAAGAGTCAGACATGACTGAACGACTGAACTGAACTGAATCACATTTCATAACATAAGAATGCATGAAGTAGAAGTGGTAACCTAACATAATTCAAAATTACAAACTCAAAATTACAGGCATTGACATTATATGCAAACGCAACTGATATTAATAGGCAAACGTAAGACACCTCAACCTGTTGAAAAATGGCATTTTGCAGTATCCATAGCAAATCAAATTTTCATGGATTTCTAAACTTATTTAAGTATATATTTTAAACCGAACATATAATCATGGCATTTTTATAGTTCTTTGAGGATTTTACCTCAGAGATTCATTAAATCTACGAGGACCCAGTACAGTGAAACAATTTAGAATCAATAGGTTTGAAGTGTTGTACTTCAAGACAGGATTGGGTAGTCCACTCAATGATGGGATATTTGCACTTTTTCTTTTACATTGATTTCACCCATCCAGGTGTTACAACATTCCTTGATAATATGGTTTCAAGGAATCTAAAACCTTGACTCTGACCCAAAGTCTCTATTCAAGTTATTTTTACCTAGAAATTTAACTTGTAAGAACAAATTTTACCCAGTTAACTGCACAAGTACATTTATATAAGTGTGTAATAGGATATACACACACAGGTACACACACAAATATGTCTAAAAAATTTAATTGATCAGCTTGGGATTGACATGTACACACTGCAATATAAAATAAAATGTTTGTCCTTGACAAAAAGAGAAAAAAAATTTAGTTGAACTACCAAGTCCATCAGTAAAAGGATAATTAAATAAAATTTGCTTTATTATAAAAGATTCTCATCAAGCTTTAAAAAGAATATTATTAATCTATTCTTTTGGAGTCCTGACATAAAAAGCTCCATGCAGCATGGTCATACATTTCATTTAAATTATTTATATGTGGATTTTGATAAAATCAGGGATGACTGGAAGACTCTGAACACAGGGTTGCCTTTAAGGATTTGGATTATTTGTGGGAGTGGAGCATATAAATTTAGTCAACATTTAGTATCTTAATGACTAAAAAGTACCTAATGTATAATCAAAAATTTTAGTTTCACGTGTATTTGAGCCTCTGAATTTTCACATATTGATAATTTTTGTATATCTGAGGTAGTTTTCAAACTTTAGATTATCTTTAATCATTTAAATCTGTCTTATACCAATTTATTTAGTATTGTTTTAAATTTATTTTCAGCCAATTTATCTTTTATTTTGAGGTGCTTAAATTGTAAAAAGTTATTTTTAAGAAAGAGAAGTCATTCCCCAAACATTCTCATTGCTATTAAACAAAAGCAGATTAAATAAAGGCATGGGTACTTCATATTTTGATTGAAATCAACATTTTTATGAACAGAAGGTATTTAGATAGATATTCACCAAGGGGCTTAGAATTATTAGATTGCTTGATGTTGCAGGTATTATTTACGCTCTCATTTTTTTCTTACATTTTCCAATTTTTCTCTGCTGGTGTGCACTGACATTGTAATAACAAATATAAATTAAAGAAGTGAAAATAAGATAATAAAACAATAAAATCAATGAATTCAGAACTTTTTGGTCTTGGGAGGTTCTACTTTTAATTTCTAAGTAGTTATCCATCATTGGCATGCCTTATTTGGTAATGAAGTTTAGTAAATTTTTTAAAAATTAAACTTCTACTCCATACCTTTCTTTTTTTCCTAGCCCAAAGAATCTTGGACATCTCCCTATGGCAGTATAAATAATTTGCCTTATTTTTAAATATTATTTAATATGCTACAACATTTTTAAACAATAAATTCTTAGGTGTCTTCCAAATGTTCACTATTGGAAATATTATAATTCTAAAGTTCCTGAATCTATTTCTCTTCACATGCATGTATGTTCCTAGGATAAATTCCAATATGCTAAAATGCTTGAGCATGTTCATTTAAAATGTTGATAAATATTCCCATACTGCCTTCACAAATAGTTGTACCAATTTCTGTTCTTATCAATAGTGTATAAGAAACTCTCATTCCAAGTATAATCATTTTCAGTCATGTCATTAATTTACTCAACAGCATCTCAACCAATCTGTTTTGACCAAATTGCTTTTGCCTAAATCAAAGATCCTCGCTCCTAATACTTGGAAAATTCAACTTACTTAAGTATGTCACACCTTCAAACAATTCCCCCATACATATCTTTTACTATTTAGTTGGTGCTTACTACATACTCAGCAGTCATGCAAACTATTATTCTTTAGGAATTTCTTGTCTGATTTTATATTAAGTAATTTTCATCATCAGTGCCATTGAAAGAATTACATGTCTTTCTTGGTGGTATATTTTGACTGTGTACATCACAGTAGAAACTCCAAAAAGTCAGAGAACATTGTCTGCTTTGATAATTGATATATTACTAATGCCTAGAGCAGGACCCAGTCAATAGTAAATGCCCAATTAAATTCCACTGTATGAAAAATGTTAAGTTTAGCTGGTTGAAATTAACATGGAATTGATCTCAACCTTGTCAGCACGTATGAGCTACCATTTTTTAATTAATTTATTTTTTAACTGAAGGATAACTGCTTTACAGAATTTTATTGTTTACTGTCAAACCTCAACATGAATCATAAGCTACCATTAAATGTCAATCCCTTACTCACTCACATTCCCAAACTTGGAAATGGTTAAATAAAAGGTCCTGTAAAGATTTAATTAATAAATCTACCCAGTGCCTCAGAGCAGATTTGGAAAATCACCTAAAAGAAAAATCATTTACTAGTCAGAAGAAATTGAATATTACTGATTGATAATGGTCACATATCTAACAGAAAGTGGGTCCGATCAAGTAGAGTTAATAGATAATAGGAATTTAGAAAAGAATATAATCACCTTGGCAAACATGGAGAGTGCCCATCTGAGTACTATCTAAGGGAGAGGAAATCCCACCCATTGGACTTTGAATATTTCCAGTCCTAAAGGCAAAGTTATCCCTGGAGGATTCAGAGGGCTTTAGCCAAAGACCTTTGAGCTTTCTGGTACCTTTGGCAAGCCCATTCCTAAGATGAGACAGATGCATCAGGCTAAGACAGCCTGATGCCATTAACATTCCATTCTACCATATCCCCTCATTCTGGTTCCGTACTCTCTAGGCAACCTTCTCATTGTTATCTGGCTTCCCATCTAGGTCTGCCTACAAGGGGAAAATGTACTGTTTCCACAAGCTTTGATTTGTTTGATATCTGGTGAATTAATGGCCCCTAATTATGATTTGACTCCCTATTTTGATTTACAATAGTGATAAAAATGGGCTTGTCATGTCTTAGTTTAGTTAGCTTGAGACAATATCTCAGGACCTGACGATTCCTGGACACTAGCTTGAAATGGGAAATCTCTGGACATTTAAAGTGGAGATCAGATCCTAGAAAGTGTCAACCGAATTGGCTTATGACCCAGTAACTTCTGCCCAGCTCTAAGTAGTATTCCCTAGACAAAATGCCACCACTTTTTAATTTATCCTTCTTTCCAAGAATGTACTATTAAATTAACTAAAGTAAGGTTTGTGAAAAGTGCTTCACCAGCTAAAAAACATATTAGTTGGATTAAAATATTTATCATTTGGGGGTTATATTTATACTTTTAATGTGAAAGATAATTTATTTCAATTAATTTCTTAGTGACAAGGTCATCTGTCAGCTTTAAGTAAAAACATCTTAATTTCATATGTCTTATGTTTCCTAATAATAAATGGAACTAAATTCACCCATTTGAGCATAATTACAATTGTACTCATAACACAGTTTCTTTCTTAAGCTGGCAAATGTTTCTTCTTGGTCTTAGAAATACAAACAATACCTTTTCTAATTACTAAATGTCCCAATTGTCCTTCCCTGTTAGAGTAACTCATGTTTTATGACTTCCCTGCATCCTTCCTGTGCTCTGTTTAAAATAAGTGAAAATTACCTGAGACATAACCTTGAAAAAGAAGCATAGTCAAGCTTCCAAGTGTGATTAATTCAGGATTTTTTTAAGACAGACATTCTTTTCCTTCTATATCCAACCTTCTCCAGAGTCAAACTTGAAGCAATTTCATACACTGATGGTAAAGTAAGTCAGCATGCAAATGCCAACCTATTCTTGGAAATTTTCATTTTCTAGGTTTCATGCATTTTAAAATTTGGAAGCAGTCAACACTGTGTCTATTCTGTTAGAAGTCATATCTAGCCATAAAAAGATCCTCTTTGTTTTTATACAACCTTTCAAGTTCATGAGAGATCATCTTATATTATTACAAGTCTATTCCTTACTATTTTTCCCAATAACACAGAAATTATAGGTCTTCCAATTAAAGTAAAATATAATTAAACAGAAGTACAGAGCAAGTGTTTAATAAGTACACAATATAAATTTCATTGATCAGATTAATTGAATCTAGCATCTTAAAAACTGAGAAGAAAAAGCATTTACCCCAATGGGAAATGAAGTTTCAGTTTCCAGCAATGAGGTTTTTGATCTGGATCCCAAAGTTATCTTTGGAACAGTTCGTACTGCAGAATTACTGGGAAGAGGTTGTAATCGAAATGGAGGCTGCATATTTCCAGGAGCAGTGTATGGTCGAGGGGCTGTCTAGACAATTAGGGGAAAAAATTCCATTTAAATTAGTATCTTGACATGTTTCCAGAACCAATTAATAACTCAACAAATTGCCTAGAGTAATTAATGGTGCCTTTTTACTGAACAGATTAAACTTTAATTATGTCCTTCCATTATACATACCCTTATGACCCAATGTATTTGTTAAAACATATGGTGTGGAAGTCTTCTACATACCTAAATGCCACAATTGTAGAGTATTTTAGATAAAGATGTTCTCTGTTAGGTTCCTGTATTTTATTCATACTGTAAACTCACTGACAATGCCTAGTTGATGCTGTACATAGAATGAAAGTTTTAGTCGCTCAGTCATGTCCAATCCTTTATGACCCCATGGACTGTAGCCCACCGGGCTCCTCTGCCAATGGAATTCTCCAGGCAAGAATACTGGAGTGTGTTGCCATGCCCTTCTCCAGGGATCTTCCCAACGCAGGGATCAAACCCAGGTGTCCCACACTGCAGGCAGATTCTTTACCATTTGAGTCACCTGGGAAGCCCTTTGTTCAATTAAATGTTAAGTTGAATAGTGTTCCGATTTTAAAGACCTAGGGCATATAATCAGAATGAACTCATTCCAGGTTTTAAGCCTTAAGACTAGTGCTGAAGTAAAAGCAGACAATATGATTCAAAACGAGGGAAGGCGAATGCTTACCTCTAATGCGTTACCATTTATTTATTCTATCTCTTCCTTGAACTATTAGGAAAACAAAAATGAGAACTAGTGACTGGCAACTTTGGAAAATACTATCAAAATGTAGATGTTTAGAGATGTTTTCCAAGCTAGACGGTTTCCATTTGCTCCTCTTCTCTGCCTTCTCCTTTCTGCTCTGGCTGCTGGGAGTCATTTCTTAATGGACCATATCAACTAACCTCAGGTTTCCAGTCGGATTTGGCCAGTGAAAGACACTGGCAGGAAATCAAAGACAGGAGGGAAGGAGACTGGGGTCCTAATGCTGCTGGACCCTCCTGCCAAGGTCACGATGGGCCAACTGGGTCCCTCCACCAAAGTCCACAGCTCTTCAGGAAGTCTTCTTCCAGAAACCGCCTGCTGGTTCTGGTGTCCAATACCTCCCTTTCCCCTTAGCCCTACATGATGTGGTTCCCACTGTGTTCACCCCAGCACGCTTTACATCCCCAGTTGGTTGTCCTTAACCCTGCCCACATCTTTCTAAATAGTTTCTTTATTAAACTCGTCCTAATTACCCTATTTGTGTGAGCCATCTGTTTCCTGCTGAGACCCTGACTGATGCATTTTCTAATCAAGAATGTACTGCAGAGAACACCAAAAGTACCAGTTCAGAGCATTAGATGTGCCTGTGGGAGCACTGACAGAACATTGTAACCTTAGCGTAAAGATCAGCAATGTTTCAAAAATGGAAAAAACAAAATGTTTGGCCTAGTTGTTCTATTACAATAAAATACTGGTAAACCTGTTAAGAATAATACATGCAAATTTGGGTAAGAGGGTGTGAGAAAGATAGTTTGTAAATGATTCATAAAAAAGATTTATTACATTGACTCTAGTAGTGACCACAAATATTCAACTCTGGAAAAGTGTTGTATAAATACATAAAAAATGGTGATAGGGCTGCTCCCACCACCAAAACTTGATCTTAGTACCATCTTGACAAGCATGTTATACTTTGCTAAAGCTCTGCTTTTGTTAAGTCAGCACTTACTGAATTCCAACTGTAGTCACTGTGAGGAGATGAAACAGTAATCTAATGGCAACACAAGACAATTAGTGTCAAATGAACCACACAAATACTACCAAAGAGAGAATAATAACAAAATACCTGCAAACTAACGAACATAAAACTAAAAGTTATTTGGAATAAGCCAATGAGACAAGTATTAAAAGTGAAAGTTTCACAGAAGTAGTTACATTTTATCCAAATGAATGAGCAATAAAGGATAATGTTAAATAAAAAAAAGGGATGGTGAATTTGGACATCCAAGTAAGAAGAATCAGTTGTGAACCAAACATGGGAAGGACAGCAAAAGTAATATATCCCAAGATCTGCTTTCCTTTCTTTATGTAATGTAACATTTATTAGGGAACATGTGTGCTGTGCTTAGTCACTCAGTCGTGTCCAACTCTTTGCCACCCCATGGACTGCTATCCATGGGAATTCTCCAGGTTAAGAACACTAGAGTGGATTGCCATGCCCTCCTCCAAGGGATCTTCCCAGCCCAGGGATCAATCCCAGGTCTCCCACATTGCAGGCAAATTCTTTACTGACTGAGCCACCAAAGAAGCCCCAAAATACTGGAGTGGGTAGCCTAATCCTTCTCCAGGAGTTCTTCCCAACCTAGGAATCAAACTAGGGTCTCCTGAATTGCAGGCAGATTATTTACCAGTTGAGCTACCAAGGAAGCCCATTAGGGAACATGGCTATAACAAATAAGAACTATATTTCCCAGCATCTCTTCCAATTCTATATAGACGTATGCCTCAGTTTTGTCCAATAAGATATGAGCAGAAGTGATATATGAAACTTCCAGATCATGTTCTTAGAAAGAAAAAAAAATGTCTTCACTTTCCCCTATCCTCTTCTTTCGGGCTGAAATACCCACATGGTAATATACAGGGATGCCTGGCATGCTGCAGTCCATGGGGTCACAAAGGGTTGGACATGACTGAGCAACTGAACAACAAAAATATGCCGTCGTGGCTTGAGTGGATGAAGACAACACACTAAATATGGCAGATCAGTGACACAAAAGGAGTCTGAGCTTTTTATGACTGAGAAAGTAGAGATAGCACAAGACTTGAAACTTAAGGTGGGGAGCAATCCTCACATTAAAGTCATTATTTTGGTCTCTGCACACAAACCTAGACAGGAAACCAAGTGGATTGACTAGAACAACATTTAGTTTAAAGAAATAGGATATAAGCCTCTATGAGCCAAAAGGTGCAAGGTCTTAAAACCCACAAAGAGAAATCAAACTAGATGTTTTCTGAAAAAGGGAATCAGATTATCCAAAAGAATTCTTTTGATCTCTGTGAAAGAAATATGCCTTAAGACTCACTCCTGTCTAAAAATCAAACTGAACACAGAAACACTGAATGTAGGAGTTGGAAAGCAGGTTACTATAAACTAACACATGATCTATTTGCTGCTGTGCTCTAAATGTTACTTCCCCACATTTGCATTCAGTTAGATGAATGTGGCAGTCAAATGTTTAACTGATTACACGTATCTCTAAAAAACAAATCTGTACCATTCAACTAACAGCTGTGAGCTACAAACTGTTATAGTTCACATCAGAAGCCACCTTAAATTTGCTACACTTTAAACTGTTCATAATGTATTTTCTGGGAATAAATATGGCACTGTAGCTTAACATTTTCAAAACTGTACCAGAATGTGAATTGAAATTCACTACCTGGTGATTACTCAGCATAGCTGAGCATTTCTAATTCTTCTAAGAAGATCTCTGGGGTGAATTTTCCAAGCATGTACAAAATTACCTGAATGACTCTCCACAGTTTTAATGGCACGGTGCAGCTAAAAGCTACATGCTATTTTGAAAGTCCAGGTGCAATTAGTGATCAAGTGCAGTGACTATTCACAGTATGCTTTCCTTATTCATTCAAGAAAGTTCAACCCTGTGTACGAGACAGCAAAAGAGACACTGATGTATAGAACAGTCTTATGGACTCTGTGGGAGAGGGAGAGGGTGGGAAGATTTGGGAGAATGACATTGTAACATGTAAAATATCATGTAAGAAACGAGTTGCCAGTCCAGGTTCGATCCACGATACTGGATGCTTGGGGCTGGTGCACTGGGACGACCCAGAGGGATGGTATGGGGAGGGAGGAGGGAGGAGGGTTCAGGATGGGGAACACATGTATACCTGTGGTGGATTCATTTTGATATTTGTCAAAACTAATACAATTATGTAAAGTTTAAAAATAAAATAAAATTTAAAAAAAAAAAAAAGAAAGTTCAAAGAGAAAAAGGGATGGCAGTATCCCCGAAGGATTATCTTCATCCCAATAGCACCTAGAGAGATCAGGAGTCAAGTTTAGAGGATATGTAAGCAAGTCAGGAAAACAAAAAAGAAGGACTTGAATTTCTGTAAAATGCAAAGTACAATTCCAAGATCACAATAGGTATCCCTTCCAGGGCAGAAGCACCGCAGGGGGTGATCAAGTGAGGGATCCTGGCTTACCAGATAGCCTGCTAAAGTGCTGGTGCAGTGTTTCCTGTAATTTTTAAATTACTTTCTCACTCCTGCCACATTAAGATCTCCTGGATGTATCATAAACTACTTATTGAGGCTGTTCAGCTGGAAAATTGAAAAGAAAGCCTTTCAAGGGTTTTTTTCTCCCTAAAACAGGTGGGAAGATAGAAAACGGAACTTGATTATTTCTTTTGTTTCACCCAGGATAAGCTTTTGGGATTCTAGTGAATCTGCCACCCAATGAAAGAATATTTATGTACATATACATTTAAATGAAGCCTGGAAATTCGGTAACAACAAAGAAAAGACAGTTGCTTTTTATAACTTGAGCTGTTCATCGGTAAATGTCAAAACATATTTACCTTTGAAAAATGTCAAAGCTTAACACTATATGTGATGAATCTACTTCAATAATCTGTGAAAGCACTGCAATACCTCTATAAATACTATGCAATCCAAAAAATGTTCATGCTAACAAGGAAATATATTAGGCCACAAAAAGCAAGAATAAAGATGTCATCAAAGCTATTTGTTGAAAGCTGAAACCATCAACTGCCAGCAAATATTTTGCAAATCTCTTCCTGTATTTATATTGTTTCAAGCGACCTATTCCTTCAAGCAAATACCACCCCTAGGTTGTAAATGAATTGAACTAGAATGAAATGTAGGGGTGTGTGATTTCTTTAATAGAATTTTTGTGCATTTAATTATTTTTCTTTTAGATTATGACATATACTTCTGATAAAAGAAGCTCAGATGTAAGTATCTGGTTCGTGTTCTATAGTACATTGAATTTGTGTGCATAAAAAACCTTTACAGATAAGGTAAGAGTAGAGAGAATAGCAAGAACAAGATCCAGAAGTCAGAAAATATAGAACATGTATGGAACAACCAACAGCTCAATTGTGCTGCACTACAGTCCATATGGTTGCAAAGAGTCAGACACAACTGAACTGACTTGGCACACTCGCACATAGGGTGCTAAAGGGTAATGATGAGGAAAAATATTAAGATAGCTAAATTGATGTCATGTGGTTTAGGGTCTTAAATGTCAATTGCAAGAGTCTGGATTTCTCTATAGGCGACACAGAGCCAGTGAAGGTACTTGGGCATGTAAGTAACAAATAATCTGCACTTCAAGAAAACTAATCTAGTAGTAACAAAATGGATTTGAGAGTGGTGACATTGGATGAAGGTGGGACATTCAGTAGGCACAGACTTGAATGGATATAAGACTATAAGGATGATACAACCATGTACCCCAAGAGCATTCTTCCTGAGAGTTATAAGAAATCATGAATTAATTATTGGCATGGTGCAAGTCAGCATGATTACTGTGACTCACCGGTCTTACTGGACTGGAATGCCCTTCATCGACCAGAACACTATGGCCACGGTTAGTCTTGGGGCCAACGGGGGGGCGGGGAGACAGGAGGGGTGTGTTATTTTCTATAGTCCATCTTGTGTGCTCTCCCTAGAATAAGAAAGTGATTTAACAAATCAATGCATAACTACTCATCTAGGTTAAATTAATACCTGCCAGAGAAGAAATGTTATATGAGTAGAGAAGTTCTTTCTCGTGCTTTTCAAAAGTACTCCATCCAAGGACCATCATAATAACGAGGAGATGTTTTCACCGCTGTATTAGAGAGTTAGGTATGGTAGTGAAAGGCAAGAAACTGAGTATGCTTTACCTAAAGGAATAGCTGTGCTCATGGTAAAAGCCACAGATGCAATGTATCCTTAGTTTTAGCATAATGTTTAATTTGCTTGAAGCAGATCACTAAAGAAGCACAATGTTCCTCACTACTCTGATCAGAGTAGACACTACCACAGAGTATCACATTTCTGTCTTAAAAAAAATTAAATAATGCTATAAGCAAAAGGTTATATATGACATAAGGGGGGCCTAAAATATAAGTCTTTTGCCAAGTGCAGCTACAGGTGAAAATTGTGATGAATCAAAACCGTACAAGGAGGAAATAAAGTGCCTATCAGGAATTTCTGCCAATGTTGCAACATGCCCATGTACCTGGTTAGTGTGTCTGGCCATACAGACAAGAGTGAATACAACACTGTTTCAGAAACCATTTCCAGTTACTATTTTCTCCATCAACACTTCAGCAGGTAAATTGTAGACTCTATCATTCCTTGACAGAGAACACTATTGGCAAAATTGACTTAACTACAAATCTTTCCACACCAACTTTTCTGATCCGGAGAAACTGACCTATTGTCTGTTATTTAACAACACTTTTATAACAATAGTATGTTTTGACCAAGATAAAATAGACAGATTTGAGTCTATCAGGCAAGAGGGAAAATGACTGTTTCCTACTGCAAGTTATTCCACAGAAGCTTCACGAATATTCATCAGTTTGTGAAATGTGTCTTAAGTCCCACATTTGTAGCACTACACTGAAAATGTAGCACTACACTGAAAATGAAGAACAACATGTGGGCTTGAATGACTCAACAAATTGAGTCAATTGAGCCAATCTAAACTGAAACCTTTCAAACATGCCTAATTGAATCTCTCATCTCTTAATTTAAATTTATACATTTCCTAAGTTGACTGCAAACAAGAAATATCAAATGCAAAAGTAGAAAACAGGAATTTTTAAATGACTTCACAAAACCTCTAAATCTTATGTTTTGTTTGCTAATATAGATCTTCCCTACCATATATTTTTCAAAGGTCACATTCACATGAAAAAGCACCATTGGATAATTCTTAAAATGCTCCGTTTTCGATAACATCGAGAACATCACCGTCTATTTTTATCTTCTTATGACAAACAAATCTTTTGGCCTCTATCACAAATCAATCAAGAAAATACAAAAGCAAAATTTCAAACTTGAGGACATTTTCAAGTTTTTCTTTGAATTAATTGTGCCTTATACAGTTTCTCTTGTACAGTAGCTCCTATTTTATTATGATCTTCCAAAATAACAGTGGCCAAGATTCAAGTATGGTGGAACCATTTGATGTCAGTTATGAGTTACCCCAAAATAAAGTGACTCCAAAGAGCTTCAATAATAGTACCACTGACCTTCAAAATTATGAAATAATATTAGGAAGTAAAATAGTTATGGAACTCCTTACCTTAAATCTCTGAATTCGCTCCTTCCTAGCTAAGGTCTCCAGTTTCTTTTTTATTTCAAGCTGATGGTAACGCTAAATAAAGAGGAAAGAGTGAAGGAAAGCATCATATCAATTATAGTAAAGAATTTTTGAGAGGAAAATAACCCCACTAGCTAACGGTATTCTCAATTACCCCTCTTGTCACTGAGATGGAGAAGAATCATGTGCATAAGTGTGCACATGGGAATATAAATTGGTACAACTCTTTGGAAAGCCAATTCCTAACATACATTAGGCAGTTAAAAGTGCTCCTACTGATAACCCATAAATTTCACTTCTAAACCTAGGGGGAAATCTAAATAATAATTTAAAAAAATGTTTTATGCACAAAGATGCTGTCTGAAAGTTTCTTTTCCTTCAAAGCAAAAATTCAGAAGCATTATAAACCTTAAAGAGAATGGTTTAAGTTTGGGGCACATCCATATAAACGGGACAGAATGTAATTTTTAAAATAAGGTTCCAAAAGATTTGGCTTTAAAAATGGAAAATGAGTGTAATGCTGATAAAAGTACAAAGCTGAACTGCATGGAAATGCAATTTTGTTGATCGAGCTCACATCGTGTGCCTGTCCCAGTGCTGGGAGAGTGCTTCGTGAATATCATCTCTTCTTGAACAATCCCAATTGCCAAGCAGTCTCAATGGCACCCCACTCCAGTACTCTTGCCTGGAAAATCCCATGGACAGAGGAGCCTGGTAGGCTACAGTCCACAGGATTGCTAAGAGTCGGACACGACTGAACGACTTCACTTTCACTCTTCACTTTCATGCATTGGAGAAGGAAATGGCAATCCACTCCAGTGTTCTTGCCTGGAGAATCCCAGGGACAGGGGAGCCTGGTTGGGCTACTGTCTATGGGGTCGCACAGAGTCGGACACGACTGAAGCGACTTAGTAGAAGCAGCAGCTAGTTTCACAAATGAAGGAACTGAGGCAGAGGACCATGAACTTACCCCAGGTCACACATCTAGTCAGTGGTGGAAATGTAATTTGAATCCTAGTCCTGGGCTTCCCTGGTAACTCAGCTGGTAAAGAATTCACCTGCAATGCTGGAGACCTGGGTGCAATCCCCTGGAGAAGGGAAAGGCTACCCACTCCAGTATTCAGGCCTGGAGAATTCCATGGACCGTATAGTCCATGGGGTTGCAAAGAGTTGGCACGACTGAGCGACTTTCACTTTCTTTCTGACATTAACTTCCTGGCTTGTCTTTTTTTTTTTTTGGAGAAACCATGTTTCTCTCACACCATGATATGGGTTTATTAGTGTCTATATATGAATAGACAAAAGACAAAAAGGAAATGTGACTGTTAACAGCAGTTATCTCTGAGAGGAGAAATTATGCACAGTTCTTTTCCTTTTTTAATGCTTTCTTATGTTTTCCAAAGTTTTGGTAGTATATTAGTTATATAACTTAAAAATAAATTTCATGTAAAAATAATCTGCTTATAATTCAATTTGAAATCATTCAGACACCTTTGAGAGTGTTTGATATTCTGTCGCTTTTAAAAAATGTTTTTTAACTGCTCTTGATCCCCTCCGGCTGCCTTTAAGACCCTGCAGACTCAATCATTCCCTCTCTAAGTATCATCAATCCTCTTCTCAAAGCCTTTCTTCTCTTTCTGTTATCTCACCCACTTATCACCAAACTTCATTAGATTTACTATCAACCACTTCCACCTTCTGTTTATTCTCACCTCACTGCAGTCCCCCTCTCCCATCCTCACTCCTCTCTGTGTGTGTGAGAGTGCTCAGTCGCTTCAGTCCTGTCTAACTCTTTGCAACCCTGTGGCCTGTAGCCCGCCAGGCTCCTCTGTCCATGGGGTTCTCCAGGCAAGAACACTGGAGTGGGTTGCCATGCCCTCCTCCAGATCTTCCAGACCCAGGGATCACACCAGTGTCTCCTGCATTGCAAGAGGATTCTTCACTCACTGAGCCACCCGGGAAGCCCCATTCTTTTCTACCATCTCTGAAACCACTTTTCTCCCCAGTAGTCTTCTTACAGAACCATTCTGCAGCTTGTAAGACCCTGCTGGCTTCCGGGTCAGCACTCTATCAGGTTTTCCCACCAGTTGGAGGTTCTTATCTAGTCCATGTCATTGTTCCCAATTTCCTGCAAGGCACACACCACCATGCTAGAAACCTCAGAGTGGCTCAGGTGCCTCCCTCCCTCTCCTGGTCCAGGCAGAGTCGGGCTCTCTGTTCTCTCTCCCTCTTCCAGATCCCCATGGACAGCTGCTTCTCCCCGGTACTTCCACTACTGCTGTGAGCCCACACCCTCTGGCAACAGCTTCCTAATTGACCTCCCACCTCCAATCTTTTCCAGCTCATTAATCCATCTTCCACATTTTTAGCAACATCATCTTTCTAAAGCAGCTCTGCTCATTAATTTCACTCCCCTGCTGAAAAATGTTTCATCGCCTCATCACCTACACACCTAACCTAGCTGAGAATTGAAGGCCTCAAGAAACAGGGCCCCAAACTTACTAGAGAGTGTCACTTGCTGCCACTCTTTCAGCCAACTCACAGTGCAGTCTGGCCTCAGTGAGCTTTCTTTTCCACCCACAATGTCCCCTCACACCTCTGCAACTTCACATCTGCTTTGCTTAGATCTTTTCATGTCAGGAATGCTTTGCTTAGATCTTTTCATGTCAAGTTGCATTCAGTCCTCCAGGCTCAGTTCAAATGGCAGGACCTCTGTTCAGCTTCTTCCTACTCTCACAGAGGCAAGGAATGACTTGCTTTTAGGGCTCAGTCTCTTTGTTCCTCTCGTTTAGCATGTGATCCCTTCCTACAGCATTTTAAAAAAAATTTTATCTCGCAGCTACATCATGTAACCCCATACTGGTACATGGTAAGCTTGCAGTTAACTTTTCTTGCATGAATGAATATATGAATATTAAAACAACATTAGTAAACAGTATTGGCATAAACTAAATGTGAGACAAAGGTGATAATTTAGAAATACTGAATATTTTATTTTAAATTATATTAATATATTGTGTATAATATAAAATTATATATTACACATTAACATTTATCTGAACTATTTATTTCAAACTTCAAGAATACACAAAGACTTTAATAATTGCACATTTAATAGTTATGATGTGTGCATTATATGAAACTCTAGAAAACCAAAGTTCAAGGATCAAGACTAATATAGAATTTGGTCCCTATTGATTAAGTTTGAAATTATGTATAGGTTAATTTTACACTGTACTGTTTTTTCAACATTAGTTGTAGAATTCCAACTAATAGTTTTACAAGGAAGTGAATTTGAGAGCCATAAACAATGATTCTATATAATTCATGCACATGATATAAGTCACAAAGTGACTCAGTCATGACTTAGTCGCTCAGTCATGTCTGACTCTGCAACCCCACGGACTGTAGCCTGCCAGGCTCCTCTGTCCATGTAATTCTCTAGGCTATTCTTGCCTAGAGTGGGTATCCATTCCTTTCACCAGGGGATCTTCCTGACCCAGGGTTTGAACCCTGGTCTCCTACATTGCAGGCAGATTCTTTACTGCCTGAGCCACCAGAGAAGCCCATAAATCACAAAATGAATTCCTAAAAGAACAAATCATATACATCTGAAGTGAGCATAACACTTGCTCACTTTAGTAGCAGCATACTAATAAATATTTTCAGTAACACTACACCCACTCCAGTACTCTTGCCTAGGAAATCCCATGGATGAAGCAGCCTGGCAGGCTACTTCATCCATGGGGCCGCTAAGAGTCAGACACGACTGAGCAACTTCACTTCACTTCACTTCACACTTAATATTGGTTTACTCTTGATTCTACAGTTGCTCGTAATTGTATGGTGCACCCACAGGTAGATGGTTTCATGAGCCAAGTTTTCTGATTTACTGCTACTTGGTCAAGCAGAGAAGTAACATGCTTTTTCACAGACATTAAAACGATGTTGATGCTTGAAACTACAAGTTCCATGGAGCAAGGCTAAAATGATTTATAAAGTTAGCTAGATATCCTTCTAAAAGTGCCATGTCAGAGTGGAAAAAAAAAGTTGCTGATGCTTGGGGTTGTGAATCTATGCTGACCAATGTAGCCTAAAGTGGGAGGGACGGCAGATGTTCCAATGCCTGTTCCCTGAAATTTAGCATACGGCTGAGCTTGGGAGCCTTCAAAGAATAACAAATCTGAAATAATTCATGGCAGTTAGAATTACTGATATTTAAACAGATGTCACTTTTTTTTAGTAAATGGAAATTGAGGTACAGATGGTGAGGACTGGTATGTTTTAAAGTAACCATTATGGACTAAAAATCTACATTTGTTAAATTAAATATCACAAATTATACAACGATGTCCATATTTTTCCCTAACTGAAATGAAGAAATGCTTACTTTGGTGTCTTGCCTCCTTTCACTACCTAGAGAGGTATACAGTATTTCTTGTTTCATTTTCACCTTGTTTCATTCGTTTTTAACGAAATACAGGAAAAATTTCCCCTGATTCTGGGTAAAGAAAGTATGAATTTTCTTACTGGAAAGTATCAGTTGTGAAGGAAATAGTTAATACTTGTACCTCCATATCAAGAACCTTATGGAAAATAGCCTGGGCTAAGCACTCCCGGATATATTTTTGGTGATCCTTCTTCATGATGTTTAGTTTGTATTCCTTTTCAGAAAGTATTCTTCCATTTCTTGTGATCTGTCAATGAATAAATAAAACATACATAGAAACACAAAGCATAGAAATAGATGGACAGTCAGTCAATCAGAAAGAGAAATAGGCAGCATCTTTAAAGCCTACAGAGTATAGTACTATGGTTGATAAACTTTCACTTTTAATGAATGTTTCATAAGGGGAAAAAAAGCAAAAGGCAGTCTCATAAACTCATCATTGGGAAAACACATACAGGTGGTGCACTTGATGTTTAAAACAAGGTTTTCATTAGCGTAACAATTTTCCCTTGATAGAACCCAGGTGTTCTTTTCATTTCTTTTTTTGAACACATTGAGGAAGAAGGGGTGGAGTGCTACCTTGAAACAATGAATAGGAGCAGTGATCACAAGGCTGATGATCTCACAGGAAATACTTTGAAGGGCAAAACATGTAAGCTACAGAGGATCTCATCAATTTGTTTTTAAAATAATTGGTTTCATTACTTTGTTTTCACACTGCTTTTCTTCTTCTACTTTCCAGCCCAGAATGTAATTTAATTTGCTGTGATTCAGATATTTTCAGATTATACAGTACTACAGATACAAAGTATTCCAGGCAGGTTTCAAGAGACATCACTGCAAGTCCCAGGAGTGATAGTTTCTGATTTTTATTTTATTCCTTCCTATGTCCTATGGGCGTATTTGTTCTATTTTTAATATCTTCCCTAAACTGAGGATGTTATACTTCCTAGAATGTTCATCTTCTTCCTTTTCCTCTATTTAAATACTGCTCTTCTCTTCACATCTAATTCAAGACCACATATTTCTTAACTGATAACTAGGTTTTTAGCACTGTTATTGCAACACATTGAAGTATTGAGATCAACTAGAATTGTGCTACAAGTGATTGGTTATTGATCATCTTTTTCATGAATGCATTTTCTAATGGAAGAAAGGGGTGTAGTTATAGAAAGTGTGCTTGGAATTGTGAATAAATCAGTTACAGACCTTGAAATGTGTTGTCCATGGGATACCATGTCCTGTTTATCCAATCAGGAAAAATTGTTGAGAACTTCCTGTACCGCCCCTCCCTCAGCAATTAACATTGTTATTTCTCCCCAGTTGGACTGGAAGCTCCCATAGGGCAGAAGTGCTTAAACTTGAGATGAAAATCACCTGGAAGACAAGCTAAAGACTGATGGGCCCTCCTCCAGTTTCTGACTTAATAGATCTGGAGTGTTGTTGTTTTGTTGCTAAGTTGTGTCTGACCCTTTGTAACCCCATGGACTGTGGCCCACCAGCATCCTCTGTCCATGGGATTTCCCAGGCAAGAATACTGAAGTGGGTTGCCATTTCCTTCTCCAGGGGGTCTTCCCTGATCAAACCTGCATATCCTGCATTAGCAGGTGGATTCTTTACTATCTGAGCCATCAGGGAAGCAGATCTGGAGTGGTGCTCTAACAAGTTCCCAGATGATGCTGAACACTCCCGATTTAGGGACTGTATTTGTACAACTGCTCTAGAGAAAGGGCTGTGTCTTTGCTGTTTGAGTTGCCATGTTTATAATTGGTATTCAATAAGTGCTTGTTAATGATGTTGATAAGAAATACAAAGTCCTTCCCATTTCATAGGAAGCTCACAGACTGTTATCCAAAGAAGCAGTGTTAATAGCAACCACAGTAATTACAACAACCATTTTTTCTACATCTCTGATTGTCACAACTCTGAGTGCTGGGTATCATTATCTTCATTATCTTTCTTCAACTGAACACTTTGGAGCTGAGAAACTTAAGTGTTTTGCTGAAGATTTTGTCTTCTAAATGGCAGAGCCAGGTTTCAGCCAGGTCTATCTGATAACAAAGCCCCAGGAGACAAAAAGCAAACTCTCTGAGATCTACCCAGACAGACTGCCAAGCACATAAACAACAATTAGAAATGCGATGCATATCCTTTCAACACCATGGCAACGAGAGTTAAGGAAACTCACTGTGTTTTAAGAGAGTAAATAGCTAAAATCGTTAGTCACACTTTTTATAACCACACTCCTTACTTTGAATGGAAAACTATAGTATTTTTTAAAGGTTTTCACATTATAGACATTTAGAGAAGTGGAAATTTTCTGGAAATGATAGTTTTGGAGCTAATGAAAGACACTAATGTATCAATAAACTGTCACATGAAATGAAAGAGTTTTTAAAAATTTAGAGGAAAATTTTGAACTGTTCATATCTTCCACATCATATCCTGTGATTATTAAAAACAATATTTTTTCCTGAAGACAGTAAAGACTTCTCTATCCTAACTCCCTAATAGTTCCTGGTTTATACAATATATTCAATAAATATGTGCTGAATAAATGAGTGAATAAACAAATGAAATATGTTGTTAGAAACTTACAGGGATTTTCCTTAATAATTTATAAGTTGCCTTAGCAGCCCTCCCGACCTCTCTTCTTATCTTTTGAAAGATAGACTCAAATAGATAAATCAGAGCTTTGGAAAGGAAGTAATTATTCTAAAGTGAGGGAAGGGAAAAGATGTCATTGTTAAGCTCAAAGAGGAAACTAGGAAAGATAGGGAAATATTGGACTTAATGAAACAAGGGGGCAGGTAGAAACAAAACCAAATCTTACCAGCCCTGATCTTAAGAGATGCCGCCTTATCCTTGTATTGTTAAAATATCCAGCCAGGTGTTTATCCGTGAGACTATTATATGCAGCAAGTAATCTGGAACAGAAAAATGAAACCATTAAGGTTTTATGAAGTGTTACTTGATAACCAAGGAATTCTTGACTCTCATCCCCAAAGTGTGCATTATCTTTCATTCATCCAGCCAACCAGTCATTCATGTACGTGTTTAATAAACAGGTGTTAATCACCTATTGGGGCATCCCTCGTTGCTCAGGTGGTAAGGAATCAGCCAGCAATTTGGAAGACCTGGGTTCAATTCTTGGGTTGGGAAGATCCCCTGGAGGAGGACATGGCAGCCCACTCCAGTTGGAGAAGACTCTTGAGTCCCTAGGATAGCAAGGAGATCAAACCAGTCCATCCTAAAGGAAATCAGTCCTGAACATTCATTGGAAGGCCTGATGCTGAAACTGAAGCTCCAATACTTTGGCCACCTGATGCAAAGAGCCAACTCATTAGAGAAGACCCTGATGCTGGGAAAGATTGAAGGCAGGAGGAGAAGGGGACAACAGAGGATGAGATGGTTGGATGGCATCACCAACTCAATGGACATGAGTTTGAGCAAGCTCTGGGAGATGGTGATGCACCGGGAAACCTGGTGTGCTGTAGTCCATGGGGTCACAAAAAGTCAGACACGACTGAGTGACTGAACAACAACAAGCACCTATTGTTTTCTAGGTGTGATGATAAGAACTGGGAGACAGTTTGATGCCATTTTATCCCACAGACAAGTATGGAAATCAGATGTGAACTATTAAATTGGTTGTGAAAAATCCAATAACAGAAAAATACAAAAAAAAATGGGGACACAGAGAAGGAGATCAGCAACTCCTCTTGTCAAGAAAGTCTTCTTAGAACTTCCACAGTGGTCCGGTGGTGGGGAGTCTGCCTGCCAGTGGGCCTGATCCTTGGTCCACATGGATCCACACGCCACCAGGCAACTAAGACCTTCCTTAAGAGACTTGTCTTGGGTGGTTGCAAGATGAGTATCTCTCCACACCTGCCCACCAGAATCTTAAGACCTTATATAGAGGCCTTAACTGGGTTCAGTCATGTACAGGGTCCAAGTGGTCTCAACAACACATTGCTCTCTCAAGTCTGGGGCATACATTCCATGGATGGGGAGTGGGGGGTGAGGAGCCTCTGATTACCCAGGTCCATATGCTTTCAATAACCTCATTCAATACCTCTGCTAGATTTGAAGACCAGGATGGCACAATATTTTCGTATCCTTACTGATGTTATTGATTAGATAGAGTGCCTGATGAACTATGGAATGAGGTTCGTGACATTGTACAGGAGACAGGGATCAAGACCATTCCCATAGAAAAGAAATGCAAAAAAGCAAAATGGCTGTCTGGGGAGGCCTTACAAATAGCTGTGAAAAGAAGAGAAGTGAAAAGCAAAGGAGAAAAGGAAAGATATAAACATCTGAATGCAGAGTTCCAAAGACTAGCAAGAAGAGATAAGAAAGCCTTCTTCAGCAATCAATGCAAAGAAACAGAGGAAAACAACAGAATGGGAAAGACTAGGGATCTCTTCAAGAAAATCAGAGATACCAAAGGAACATTTCATGCAAAGATGAGCTCGATAAAGGACAGAAATGGTATGGACCTAACAGAAGCAGAAGATGTTAAGAAGAGATGGCAAGAATACACAGAAGAACTGTACAAAAAAGATCTTCACGACCCAGATAATCACGACGGTGTGATCACTCACTAGAGCCAGACATCCTGGAGTGTGAAGTCAAGTGGGCCTTAGAAAGCATCACTATGAACAAAGCTAGTGGAGGTGATGGAATTTCAGTTGAGCTATTCCAAATCCTGAAAGATGATGCTGTGAAAGTGCTGCACTCAATATGCCAGCAAATTTGGAAAACTCAGCAGTGGCCACAGGACTGGAAAAGGTCAGTTTCCAATCCCAAAGAAAGGCAATGCCAAAGAATGCTCAAACTACCACACAATTGCACTCATCTCACACGCTAGTAAAGTAATGCTCAAAATTCTCCAAGCCAGGCTTCAGCAATATGTGAACCATGAATTTCCTGATGTTCAAGCTGGTTTTAGAAAAGGCAGAGGAACCAGAGATCAAATTGCCAACATCTGCTGGATCATAGAAAAAGCAAGAGAGTTCCAGAAAAGCATCTATTTCTGCTTTATTGACTATGCCAAAGCCTTTGACTGTGTGGATCACAATAAACGGTGGAAAATTCTGAAAGAGATGGGAATACCAGACCACTTGATCTGCCTCTTGAGAAATTTGTATGCAGGTCAGGAAGCAACAGTTAGAACTGGACATGGAATAACAGACTGGTTACAAATAGGAAAAGGAGTTCGTCAAGGCTGTATATTGTCACCCTGTTTATTTAACCTATATGCAGAGTACATCATGAGAAACGCTGGACTGGAAGAAACACAAGCTGGAATCAAGATTGCCGGGAGAAATATCAATCACCTCAGATTATGCAGATGACACCACCCTTATGGCAGAAAGTGAAGAGGAACTCAAAAGCCTCTGGATGAAAGTGAAAGTGGAGAGTGAAAAAGTTAGCTTAAAGCTCAACATTCAGAAAACAAAGATCATGGCATCCGGTCCCACCACTTCATGGGACATAGATGGGGAAACAGTGGAAACAGTGTCAGACTTTATTTTTCTGGGCTCCAAAATCACTACAGATGGTGACTGCAGCCATGAAATTAAAAGACGCTTACTCCTTGGAAGGAAAGTTATGACCAACCTAGATAGCATGTTCAAAAGCAGAGACATTACTTTGCCAACAAAGCTTCGTCTAGTCAAGGCTATGGTTTTTCCTGTGGTCATGTACGAATGTGAGAGTTGGACTGTGAAGAAGGCTGAGCGCTGAAGAATTGATGCTTTGAACTCGGTGTTGGAGAAGACTCTTGAGAGTCCCTTGGACTGCAAGGAGATCCAACCAGTCCATTCTGAAGGAGATCAGCCCTGGGATTTCTTTGGAAGGAATGATGCTAAAGCTGAAACTCCAGTACTTTGGCCAGCTCATGCGAAGAGTTGACTCATTGGAAAAGATTCTGATGCTGGGAGGGATTTGGGGCAGGAGGAGAAAGGGACGACAGAGGATGAGATGGCTGGATGGCATCACTGACTCGATGGACGTGAGTCTGAGTGACCTCCGGGAGTTGGTGATGGACAGGGAGGCCTGGCGTGCTGCGATTCATGGGGTTGCAAAGAGTCGGACATGACTGAGCGACTGATCTGATCTGATCTGATCTGACTGATGTTATTTATTATGTATCTAAATAATGATGTGTTCAACACATGAAGATACAATTTTGTTTGTGACACATTCTTATTGGTATAAGTTTCTAACTAAAGTTCAGCAATTTAGAAATGTTAACTTCCACATATATAGCTAGACAATTTCATTAATTCCACATCCAGAACCCCAAAAAAAGAGAAATTCATAGAATTACAGTTGATTTTTAGGGTTTTTCACTTAAAAGAGAACAAATTGGTTCCCTGGTCATATGCTACACCTTGGTAGATAGTCAAAATAAGGGTATAAATCAAAGTTTGAAACTATGTTTTCTAAGTTTTAACCTATCTTTCATTAACTGTTATCTTACAAAAGCAGGTACATTATACATTATACATGTACACATATGCATGAATGTGCATACACATATATATACATACACATAAATATGACTGTGTGTATATACATAGAGAGACATAGGGAGTGAAAGAAAACACATAAGCCTAAACACAGCCCTAACATAAAGCTGTCCTAAAAAATGCATGCCCTATTACCTGCCATAAAGATTAATAATCTATATGTTTACTGAACAGCTGATCCTTAACTTAAACTTATTCTGAGACCAGAGCAGGGACACTTATTACAGAATGAAGTAAATGTCATTAGCAACAATTTTATTTAGCTATTTGCACTGCCTTAATTACATGGAGATGGTATTAGTGACCTTTTCCTATCTCTTCTCCTTAATGCCCACCTCAGGAAAGTTCCATGCTGTTGAATAGTATGGAAAGTTTAATTTCGTCCACAAAAGAGAGTGAAAAGCATTTACAAAGCTCAGAAGCCAAGGTGCCACACGAGAGTTGCAGATGCATGAACAACTGCGGAAACCATTATTTCACTGGGTTTACGTAAAAAGACAACCTGAGGGCTTCAGTAATGCACACACAAAACCGGCTCTGGGTAATGCTTTGAAATCATCTTTTAAATGAACTGTCTTGGTGTCCTATAGTTCATCAAAGGTTTCCTGTCTCCAAAAGGTCAACGTTGTATCCCTTACCCTTTCTGAATCTCAGAATACCTTTTCAGCAACTCATTTCAGAAAGGTGAGCAGGTGTCTCTCAGTCCTAACAATCATGATTCCACAGTTCACAGATTCTTAAGATAAATCATTAGACTGATATCATACATAGTCTTTTGTCTGTTTTTCAGGCTCACATTTTTAAAAATCAATAGTTTTGGAATAACTGTGAGTGCTAAAACCCTGATTAAATGCAGTAGGGTCAAAATGTTAAGATAATGTGAACCTCAACTTCCTTATTGACAGTAAAATATCCCATTCTTTTCATTTAGACTTTGAAACATTTTTAATATTTAGGTCTTAATAGGAAAGCTTAGCCAGCTTTGGCACCATCTCGTTCTAATTCTGCTCTCTCAGGCTCCTATTGAATGAGTATGTGTCTGTGAGGCCCCTCCAATCTTACTGAGAGGTGCAATAGATCTAGGCAAGTTGAAATCTTTGCACACATCCGTTTTCTCACCTTCTACTGTTTAGGAAAGACTGAGGGCCCCTGGTAGGGATGCTATGTGTAAAGCATCTCTTTCCATGACTATGAATAATAACCAGCTGGGTCCCCCTAGGCTCAGTCATTTCTTTTTCAGACAATGCCTTAATTTTTTTTTAACTGAAATTTTAGATAAATGAATTGTTTGCTAACAAGAAACTATGCTAAATTATATACAGATTTAGTAAAATGGTTGTTACGGATTGAAAGTATGTTTCCCCCCAAAATTCATAGGTTGAAGAATTCCCTGGCAGTCCAGTGGTTAGGACTCTGAGATTCCACATGCAGGGAGCATTGGTCAGGGATCTGGGATCCCACAGGCCCAGTGGTGCTGCCAAAAAAAAAAAGAAAAAAAATCACAGGTTGAAACCCTATTCCCCCATGTGATGGTATTAGGAGGGAGGGCCTTTGGGAGGTGGCTAGGTCATGAGGGTGGAGCTCTTATGAATGAGATTAACGCTGTATAAAAGAGACCCCAGAGAGCTCCCGTGTCCCTTCTACCACGTGAGGACACAGCAAAATGGCCATCCACGAACCAGGAAGCAAGTTTTCATCAGACACTAAATCAGCTAGTGCCTTGATCTTGAATTTACCAACCTTCAGAATTGTGAGAAATAAATTTCTGTGGTTTATGCTGTCATAATACCAGTTTATGGTATTCTGTACAACAGACTGAACAGAGACAGCAAATAATGCAAACATTTCCACAGTCAACATATAAATGTCACCCTCATTGTGACCATCAAGCCCCCTTCACAGGGAGAGGGTAGCAATCCCATGGCTCAGTCACAGCCATGATCTGTCTCATCCTTTCCACTGTTTCTCTTCACAGGTCTTGGTATGATTTGCAGCTTCCTTTTGCATGTATTCAATTATAAGATTTACAATTACAGCCACACTTAGATTTAGTAGAACTCTTCTGATCTTTCTGCCTTGTTCTCTCCACTCACTGCCACTGTTTCTCCTCCCCAACACACACACACACACATTGTTTCCTTGCACCCAGCACAATCCTGGACCAGATGAGGTCACCTCGCCTGGGTTGGGATTGTGCTGCATCTTGAATATTCCATTCTCTTGTAAGTTACTGTCGGCATCCATCAAAGCTGGACTTCCTGGTCACCAACATCGGCCCTGTGATCCTCTCCTGCTCCTATCCATAAGATCAACAGCTGTGTTGGTCACAGTGACCACCTGGCTACTGTGACCACATCACTCACACGCCATGCTGTTTACACAAAGGCCCATAACTAACTGGCCAAACCAACTTGTTGGCTTCTTTACATGATGGACAAGACTCTTTACCCAACCCCAGTACCCTGGGTGGGGAACGACCCACTTTCTGACTCAACGCACTGGGAAAACTGCCCCCCAGAAAACAAAGCAACTCTACGATGGTTCCTGTTTCCCCCGCTTCAGTCTGCATCTCCCCATTCCTGTGGTGCCTGAGTATTAACGAGCAGCTGCTGAGTCACAGGGAGAGCGGCCTTCCCAGCTGCAGCCTTTCAACATTTGACCCTTTAACCCTTGACTCCTGCCTCCCACCATGTAGATGATATAATAAGGGCTCTGAACTAAAAAGGTCAGTTCTTATCAATCCCTCCATCTGCCCCTTAGAGAGTCTATCCCATAGAAACCCAGACTAAAAGGAAAGTCACTATAATATGCATCACAGACCATTTACTGAGTACTGACTGTTTTCAGGGCATTCTGTACAGCCCCAGGGACCCAGAGATGGCACAGACACTGTACTCATGGAGCTCCAATGGGGGGCTATGCATGTACATAGGTGTGTGTGTTTGTGTGTGTGTGTGTGTGTGTGTGTGCGTGCACATGCTTGATTTCTTCCCATGTCATAGGCTAATTCTTTCACAAATAGTTACTGAGTGTCCCCATGTCAGACACCATGCCCTCAGCTGGGGAAGGAGTGTGGAATCTCTGTCCCATTGTGCAGATTATGCTTTCACATACATAGTCCCATTTGTCTGCTTCCAGGCCTCTGGGATGTGAGCAGTATCTGTTACAGCTCTTCCATCTTCCTGAAATGGAAAAGCTCCAAAACAGGATTATTGCTTAAGGTGAGTCAGTCCAAATAAAACATGATGAGAGTCAGGTATCCTGGACCACACTGATAGAGGAATCTCTTAAACCCCAATACCTACTCCCAGCATGCCAGTCCCCACAATCTCTACTTCTGTAGACAGAGGGATGTAGGGAGGGAGAGGGATGTAGTGGTGAAGACTGCAGCTTCAATCCAATCTGGTTTTACCATTACTGGGTCCACAGCTGGGAGCACATGACTTAAATTCCCCATGCCTTGATGATTCTGCCTTCCACAAAACACTCGAACAGTCACACAATTCAGTCAAGTTCTTTGCTACTTTCAACAAGGATCACCTTTCCTTCAGTTTCCGATAACATATTCCTCATTTCTGTCTGAGACTCCATCAGAATGGCCATTACCATCTGTATTTCTACCAGTGTTCTCTACTGTGATGTGTTGTGTAGGAAGGCAGATGCTTCCTCTCCTGCTCCCTTTTCTTTGAGTCCTCATGAGAATTACCTTTAAAAGCCCCTTCAGGAGAAAATATTTTCACACCATATGTATCTGATAAGGGGTTAATATCAAAATTATATAAAGAATTCATACAACTCAATAGCAAAAGCAAACAAAATAAAAAGCAAAAAAGACAGATAATCAGATTAGAAAATGGGAAAAACACCTGAATAGATATTTTTCCAAAGACTTATAAGTGGTCAACAGGAACATGAAGAGGTGCTCAGCATCATTAGCCACCAGGGAAATGCAAATCAAAAACACACTGAAATATTATCTCACACCTGTTAAAATGGTTATTATCAAAAAGACAAGAGATAACATGTTTTGCCAAGGATGTGGAGCAAAGGAAATCCGTGTGCACTATTGGTGGGCATTTAAATTGGTGCGGCCACTGTAGAAAACAGTATGGAGGCTTCTCAAAAAATTAAAAAATAGAACTCCCATATGATCCAGCATCCCATACGTGGGTACATATATAAAGGAAATAAAATCACTATCTCAAAAAGATATCTGTACCTCCATGTTCATTTGGAGCATTATTCATAATAATCAAGACATGGAAACAACTTAAGTATCCATTAATAGAAAAATGGATAAAGAAAATGTAATACATGCACACACACTTGAATATTATTCAACCATAAAAAAATGAGGAAATCCTGTCATTTATGACACAAACGGACCTTGAAGATAGTCAAGTGAAATAAGCCAGAACGTGAAAAAGAAACCCTGTATGATCTCACTTATATATGGAGTCTAAAAAATCCAAACATAGAAACACGACAGAATGGTGACTGCCAGGGACTCAGGGGTGGGAGAAATGGAAGAGACTGATTAAAGGTACACACTTCTGATTATAAGGTAAGTAAGTTCTGGGAATCTAGCACACAGCATGGTGACCTAGCAAGGTTATGCACAAAATCCTTCAAGCTAGGCTTCAGCAGTGCATTAACCAAGAAATTCCAAATGTACAAGCTGGGTTTCAAAGAGGCAGAGAAACCAGAGACCAAATTGCCAACATTTGTTGGATCATGGAGCAAGCAAGGGAGTTCCAGAAAAACATCTGCTTCATTGACTATGCTAAAGCCTCTGACTGTGTGGATCACAATAAACTGTGGAAAATTCTTAAAGAGATGGGAATATCAGATCATCTTACCTGTCTCCTGAGAAACCTGTATGTGTGCCAAGAAGAAACAGTTAGAACCAGACATGAAACAACTGGTTCAAAATTGGGAAAAGAGTATAACAATATTGTATATTGTCACCCTGCTTATTTAATTTATATGCAGAGTACATCATGCAAAATGCTGGGCTGGATGATGTGCAAGCTGGAATCAAGATTGCCAGGAGTATTTACACCACAAAAATTGGCAAACACTACAAGTCTCTTTTTTTTCTTTCTGAAAACCCAGTTTATCAGCACACCACTGACTAAATTTAAAAAAGAGTAGCAAGATATATAACATGGGATAAATAAAGTGATTAATTATATGAGCAAAAATATAGAAATATGTTTTATATACTTTTAATTCAGAAATTGATCTTTTGTATTTAATATTTGACCAAATGGCCTCATATTCCTATTCAACTTTCTCCTATCCCTAACAACAACAACAAAAAAACATAAGGACTCCAACAAATACACTGACATTTTTCAGCAGCATTTCAATCAGGAAATTTTATGCAAGATGTCTCTTTACATTGCCACAAATGGAAAGACTCAACTCATCTACCAATCTGGAAAACCTGATTACACCATTGTATGCTCAACAGAATCAAGTGAGACTTAGGTGAATGAGCACAGTTTTATTACTAAGGATGAGAAGCCTAATCAAGAAGTGCTTTGGATTTCAGAGGTCACTAAATCTGCAATTTGTAGATTTTGATGGGGTCCAAGGTGGGGAGCTATATCAAATCTCCGCTGCCAAAGCAGGCTTTCAGCCAGATAAAATGTTTCCTCAACTCACATACCAAGTGCTTATACTGGGAAAGCAAGTTAAACAAACTACAGGATATTATGGCTTGATTGCCTTCATGTTACAGTTCATGGAGAATGGAGTACAGTGCACCAATCCAAATGTCTCTCTTTCTGTCCATCAGAAAAAAATTTGCAAGAATCCACTGAACTCCCACTGCATGAAGAAACTCATCACACTCAAGCCAGCCAGCCAAATCAAAGATTTTGAATCACAGTAAGAGTCTTAGCAAAGAAAGTTAATAATATCTAGATGGAAACAACTTCCCCAAATGAAATATTTGAAAGCAGCACTAATAACTAGAAAAAGCTTTCTATCATTAAAACTGCAAGTTTGTTATTTAAGAGTCGGAAATTTAAGAAATATGTGACCTGACATCTTAACTCTTAAGAGGTGCAATGATTTTTCTGCAATTACTTAAAACAAATGCATCTATAACACTTCCTGCCCAAAGTAAATTTAATGAGATTTAAAAAAAGAAAAAGATTGGGAGCCAGAAGGCTTGAGGTCAAATAATAACTCTACCCCTTAAAAGATGTCTGGCCCTGGAGAATTCAATCTTCTTCCCTTTATAATTATTGTCACCATGAAGTAAAATGCTGTGACTGCTTCCTGAAGTAGATGATCTATGCTTATGGGTCTGGAAACAGATTTACCTGGAGCCCTCCCCAGGTGGTGCTAGTGGTAAAGAACCCACCTGCCAATGCAGAAGACATAAGAGACACCGGCTTGAACCCTGTGTCAGGAAGATCCTCTGGAGGAGAGTATGGCATCCCACTCCAGTATTTCTTGCCTAGAAAATCCCATGGACAGAGGAGCCTGACAGGCTATAGTCCATAGGGTTGCAAAGAGTCAGACATGACCGAAGTGACTTAGTACAGCATATTATATCAGTGGATTACAGAAATTCATATGTGCAAAGGTCTGGTCAACTCCCTCATTTTATATTCAGGAAACTGAGGTTCTAAAACTAGGCATGATTCCTTAGTACACTTAGATCCATGTCCTCACAAAGAAAATGCAGAATGTCTCAGGAGTTCCCACAAAATTGTTCCTATCCCTTTCCTACGGTCTTTGTCTTGCCTTCCACCAGAATTTCTTTCATCCATGTTTAATTACTCCATTTAGATTAACAAGATTCTTCCCTGTACACTTTTCATCTGTTGTAGTATGGAGCCAGGTCCACTGTAAATACCCATCCAAAACTGGTTGAATGAATGGTCAATCAGTTAATAGAAATCAAATATATTAGTCCAATTCATCGATGTATAACCTTTAAAAAAATCACGTGGAAGAATCATAACATTTCTTCTGCTTCAGGATAAGAACTGAAAACAGTCTACAACAAAAGAGATTGAAGAGCATGTTTTACATATTTGGACTTTTTTAAATTCAGAATGCTCAGTGTGGATGAGCACACATCGCTGACAGTGTTAGTCTTGTTGTTTGGGTTTTGTCAAATAAGTGCCTTTGTGGTGTGCTTCAAAGTTACATTAGAAGAGAAGTTCCCAGGGAGGCAAGGAAAAAAAACCTTTTGAGGAAACTTGAAGAAAGACCAGGACAGAAGAGCAATTGACATAGGGTCAATTATTTTCCAACCCTTTATAAGAAAACTCTGCCAGCTAAAATTAAACAGTGAGTTTCTGCTGCCTGCCCCTTTGTAGAGTGTGATTGGACTGATATCATATAAACAATTTTGTGTTACATTCTTCATTCTTTTTTATTTACATCCAAATCTGCCATATTTCAGCAATTATGCCAAATATTGATTTACAATTTCTCTTAGTTTATTCTAATTAGGCATCCAGATGTGATCCATCAGGTTATTTTATTTATGGCCTTAATATTAATAGTGTGGTTCAGTTCAGTTCAGTCGCTCAGTCGTATCCAACTCTTTGCGACCCCATGAATCGCAGCACACCATGCCTCCCTGTCCATCACCAACTCCCGGAGTTCACCCAAACTCATGTCCATTGAGTCGGTGATGCCATCCAGCCATCTCATCCTCTGTCATCCCCTTCTCCTCCTGCCCCCAATCCCTCCCAGCATCAGGGTCTTTTCCAATGAGTCAACTCTTCACACGAGGTGGCCAAAGTATTGGAGTTTCAGCTTTAGCATCATTCCTTCCAAAGAACACCCAGGACTGATCTCCTTTAGAATGGACTAGATGGATCTCCTTGCAGTCCAAGGGACTCTCTAGAGACTTCTTCAACACCACAGTTCAAAAGCATCAATTCTTCGGCACTCAGCTTTCTTCACAGTCCAACTCTCACATCTATACATGATCACTGGAAAAACCATAGCCTTGACTAGACGGACCTTTGTTGGCAAAGTAATGTCTCTGCTTTTGAATATGCTATCTAGGTTGGTCATAACTTACCTTCCAAGGAGTAAGTGTCTTAATTTCATGGCTGTAGTCACCATCTGCAGTGATTTTGGAGCCCCCAAAAAATAAAGTCGGACACTGTTTCCCCATCTATTTACCATGAAGTGATGGGAACAGATGCCATGATCTTAATTTTCTGAATGTTGAGCTTTAAGCCAACTTTTTCACTCTCCTCTTTCACTTTCATCAAGAGGCTTTTGAGTTCCTCTTCACTTTCTGCCATAAGGGTGGTGTCATCTGCATATCTGAGGTGATTGATATTTCTCCCAGAAATCTTGATTCCAGCTTGTGCTTCTTCCAGCCTAGCGTTTCTCATGATGTACTCTGCATATAAATTAAATAAGCAGGGTGACATTATATAGCCTTGACGTACTCCTTTTCCTATTTGGAACCAGTCTGTTTTTCCATGTCCAGTTCTAACTGTTGCTTCCTGACCTGCATATAGGTTTCTCAAGAGGCAGGTCAGGTGGTCCAGTGTTCCCATCTCTTTCAGAGTTTTCCACAGTTTATAGTGATCCACACAGTCAAAGGCTTTGGCATAGTCAATAAAGCAGAAATAGAGGTTTTTCTGGAACTCTCTTGCTTTTTTCATGATCCAGTGGATGTTGGCAATTTGATCTCTGGTTCCTCTGCCTTTTCTAAAACCAGCTTGAACATCTAGAAGTTCACAGTTCATGTGCTGTTTAAGCCTGGCTTGGAGAATTTTGAGCATTACTTTACTAGTGTGTGAGATGAGTGCAATTGTGCGGTAGTTTGAGCATTCTTTGGCATTGCCTTTCTTTGGAGCTGGAATGAAAACTGACCTTTTCCAGTCCTGTGGCCACTCCTGAGTTTTCCAAATTTGCTGGCATATTGAGTGCAGCACTTTCACAGCATCATCTTCCAGGATTTGAAATAGCTCAACTGGAATTCCATCACCTCCACTAGCTTTGTTCATAGTGATGCTTTCTAAGGCCCACTTGACTTCACATTCCAGGATGTCTGGCTGTAGGTGAGTGATCACACCATCGTGATTATCTTAGTCGTGAAGATCTTTTTTGTACAGTTCTTCTGTGTATTCTTGTCATCTCTTCTTAATATCTTCTGCTTCTGTTATGTCCATACCATTTCTGTCCTTATCCAGCCCATCTTTGCATGAAATGTTCCCTTGGTATCTCTAATTTTCTTGAAGAGATCTCTAGTCTTTCCCATTCTGTTGTTTTCCTCTATTTCTTTGCATTGATCGCTGAGGAAGGCTTTCTTATCTCTTCTTGCTATTCTTTGGAACTCTGCATTCAGATGCTTATATCTTTCCTTTTCTCCTTTGCTTTTCACTTCTCTTCTTTTCTCAGCTATTTATAAGGCCTCCCCAGACAGCCATTTTGCTTTTTTGCATTTCTTTTCCATGGGGATGGTCTTGATCCCTGTCTCCTGTACTATGTCACAAACCTCCATCCACAGTTCATCAGGCACTCTATCTATCAGATCTAGTCCCTTGAATCTATTTCTCACTTCCACTGTATAATCATAAGGGATTTGATTTAGGTCATACCTGAATGGTCTAGTGGTTTTCCCCACTTTCTTCAATTTAAGTCTGAATTTGGCAATAAGGAGTTCATGATCTGAGCCACAGTCAGCTCCTGGTCTTGTTTTTGCTGACTGTATAGAGCTTCTCCATCTTTGGCTGCAAAGAATATAATCAATCTTATTTCAGTGTTGACTATCTGGTGATGTCCATGTGTAGAGTCTTCTCTACACATAGTGACTAGTAAAAACAAAGGTAGTCTCCAAACTATGCTGACTGCTGGTAAGATAGTTTTTGCAGTGTTCACAGACAAGGCAAGAGAAAAACAGGTCATGGGGAGTCAGCAGGGCTGAGACACACTAAGGTTGACTAATTGTCTATAAGAACTAACTTGAGCCACCAAGCTCCTCTCTGGAGACTTAAGAATTGTATATCTTTTAATAACAAAACAGTTCTATTCATTAATACAAGAATAATATCCAAACTAAGGGAGCGGACTAGGCTGTTTGGAGGAAAGGTGACCAACAGGAAAGTTCTAGAAACCAATAATTTTTATCACTAGTATTTATTGATCATTTCCTTTTTTGTAGTGCACAGTAAAGTCTCTATATTAGTTGTTGTTGCTTGGTCACTCTTTGTGACCCTATGGACTGTACCCTCCAGGTTCCTCTGTCCATGGGATGATCCAGGCAAGAATACTGGAGTAAGTTGCTATGTCTTCCTCCAGGGGATCTTCCAGACCCAGGGATCTAACCCACATCTCCTGTGTCTCCAGTATTGGCAGGTAAATTCTTTACCACCGAGCCATCTGGGAAGCCCAAACTCTCTGTGTAACATGCACTGTATACTTTAACTCTCAAAACAATTCTGCAAAGTACTATTATCCTCCCTCTTCCTAGATGAATAAACCGAGATGTAGAGTAGTTTTTATAGACAATTAGCTCACAACTAGTTAAAAGGCATATTCTGAAATCAAACAAGGGGCTGTTGTGCTGTAATCACTAAACTGAACTGTGCTCAATGAGGTACAACTGCCCCACAGAGCTCAACCTGGAGAAGGAAAGGCATGTAGGGTGTCAGGTAAGTGAACAGTCATCCTGTAAAAGGTGCTAAGAAAGCAGGACTGTGACAGGTGACGAGTGAAAGTTCAGGGAGGATATATTACCTCAGTAAAAAGAAAATTGTTTAAAAATCAAAGGAAGGGCCTGTAAGATGGTGTGCCCCATGCTTCCAGGACTGGATGGTTTTGTGACAGCAGTGAAGAGTTTTAACAGGGAAACGGTACAACCAGATTACCCTAACCCTCCTTTTAACACCAAATTCCTCCTGTTGTGTCTTGAGGAGGCAGAGTGCAGTAGGTAGTTAAGAGTCTGACCTCTCTAGTCTGTTTTCCTGAGTTTGAACCTTACTAGACTAGCAATCAGAGGCAAGGGTTACAGTACAGTACAGTTCAATCCCTCAGTCGTGTCTGACTCTTTGCAACCCCATGGATTGCAGCACTCCAGGCCTCCCTGTCCATCACCCACTCCCAGAGCTTGCTCAAACTCATGTCCATCAAGTTGGTGATGCCATTCAACCATCTCATCCTCTGCCATTCCCTTCTCCTGCCTTCAATCTTCCCCAGCATCACGGTCTTTTCTAATAAGTCAGTTCTTCACATGAGGTGGCCAAAGTATTGGAGCTTCAGCTTCAGCATCAGTCCTTCCAAAGAAATCCCAGGGCTGATCTCCTTCAGAATGGACTGGTTGGATCTCCTTGCAGTCCAAGGGACTCTCAAGAGTCTTCTCCAACACCACAGTTCAAGAGCATCAATTCTTCGGCGCTCAGCCTTCTTCACAGTCCAACTCTCACATCCATACATGACCACAGGAAAAACCAGAGCCTTGACTAGACGAACCTTTGTTGGCAAAGTAATGTCTCTGCTTTTCAATATGCTATCTAGGTTGGTCATAACTTTCCTTCTAAGGAGTAAGTGTCTTTTAATTTCATGGCTGCAGTCACCATCTATAGTGATTTTGGAGCCCAGAAAAATAAAGTCTGACACTGTTTCCACTGTTTCCCCATCTATTTCCCATGAAGTGGTGGGACCGGATGCCATGATCTTCGTTTTCTGAATGTTGAGCTTTAAGCCAACTTTTTCACTCTCCACTTTCACTTTCATCATGGTAACAAATATAGAATGAAAAATTTGAGACATTGCAAGAATTACCAAAATGTGATGCAGAGACATGTAGTAAGCAAATGCTTTTGGGGGGAAAAAAATGGTGCCAATAGACTGCACCATGAAGGGTTGCCACAAACCTTCGATTTGCAAAAAAAATGCACTATCCTTGAAATATGATAAAGTGAAACACAATAAAATGAGATATGCCTGCAATGGAAGGACAGTCTGATGTATTATAATCATAATAGCTTATCATACTTGGCATACATGATCTCATTTAATCTTCAAAGCACCCTATGTACCAGATTTTTAACCCCATTTCACAAATAAGTGAACTATGCCCACATAGGATGAGTATCCCAGGAGAACTGAAATCAAAACTGGGTCTTGAATGACAAGTCAATTGTTAAGGGAGAAAATAAATGTAAACAGGTGATGAAAAGGGCAGAAATGCTGTTCAGACTCATGTTAAGAAAGGAAAACATTATATACAAAATGTCCCAAAGAGAGAGAACACAAATCCCCAATACTCAAGTTGAAACTTGTTAAGTATTTACCATAGAATTAGTGCAATCAAAGAGAGTTGAGTTCTGCAATATTACTAAATCATCAGTTAAGTCAGTTACATATTATATTTCAATAGGCTTCAGTGGGTTGTCTTGGCTTAGAAGTCTGGTCATTGTTTATATTTGACCTTGGAATATAACTTCATATCAATGCAAAGAGCTTCTTAAAAAAATAAAATAAATAATACAAAAAAAACAGCCACTAATGAGGGCAAAACCAATAAAGTTACCAAGCATGTTGGGTGGGAAAGGCTAATATAATCAACCTCTTTAAAGATTGTCTCATTCCTCTAAAATGTAACTCTTATGTGCAGTAGTGAGGTTTAAAATAGTAAGGACATCCAGTCAAAGGTTAAAGAGGTTGACTAAATCTTAAATGATCATTTTTTAAAAAGTACTTATAAAATTCACCAGTCCTTCTAGTATCTGTCAATGTTAATGTAATGATGCAGTTTTCTGAGTTTGTCCTTAGTTCTTGAATTAGATAAGAAAACTAAGTATTCTAGAGAAGTAAAAATGCTCTGGGTCAGAGTTTCCATTTTATAAAAATTCTCAGTTGTCCAGATCATGGTTTCTTTAAAAGGGTAGTTTCATTTTCAAGGTTATGAATAGGTGGGTCAGTGCTAATTTTCATTGTAAAAATCCATGAATTTAAAAACAGGTTACCATTTAAAATAAATTAGTTTAACTGAACAAGAAAGTGATTTATGGACTAGAAATACATTCCTTATCTTCCCTCTTAGTTAGTTTAGTCTATTTCTACTTATTTTGAGCTGTACATTTACGTATTTTTGGTTGATGTACTTCAAGAATGAAATTTTAAGGATTTGATAATCTTATAATAATCATTTCATAATATATACATATATAAAATCATCATCATTGTTCACCTTAAAATTATACAGTGTTATTGGTCAATTATATCTCAACAGAGCTTGAAAAATTGAACTAGAGGAAAAAACAAACAGAGAAAAATACATATGCAGCATATGCTTTGCACAAAGATCAAAGTAAATACACAACAGCTGCCATTCATTGTGTCTATAACATGTGCCAACATTCCTGCAAGCGAGGTATTTATATTTACCCCATTTTTTGAAAGAGGAAAGTGAGACACAAAGGAAATTGACTTTCTTGAGTTCACATAAGGCACAACTGAGATTCAAACCTCTACCTTTCTGACTCTTTTTTTAATGAAACATTGAGTTTCTTCTTGGAATATCATTGCTTTTCATTTAGAAAAACACAAAAAAATAAGGACAATTTTCACACACTTCTAATCCTGCAGATACTTCAAACCTTTGCTTGTTTTCCCTTTGAAACGTTCCAGCCTTCTGCCCACACTCCCCAGGACAATTTCTTAATGTTCTTCAGTCCCACACCCCAGCTTCCTTCTTGAGCTGCCCTGCTCCCTGTCACTTGGGATCCCTGGGACCTTGGGATCAGTTCTTCCTCCTTGCTCTTTTTTTTTTTTTCTTCCAATTTTATTTTATTTTTAAACTTTACATAATTGTATTAGTTTTGCCAAATATCAAAATGAATCCTCCACAGGTATACATGCGCTCCCCATCCCGAACCCTCCTCCCTCCTCCCTCCCCATACCATCCCTCTGGACCGTCCCAGTGCACCAGCCCCAAGCATTCAGCATCATGCATCGAACCTGGACTGGCAACTCGTTTCCTACATGATATTTTATATGTTTCATTGCCATTCTCCCAAATCTTCCCACCCTCTCCCTCTCCCACAGAGTCCATAAGACTGTTCTATACATCAGTGTCTCTTTAGCTGTCTCGTACACCAGGTTATTGTTACCATCTTTCTAAATTCCATATATATGCGTTAGTATACTGTATTTATGTTTTTCCTTCTGGCTTACTTCACTCTGTACAATAGGCTCCAGTTTCATCCACCTCATTAGAACTGATTCAAATGTATTCTTTTTAATGGCTGAGTAATACTCCATTGTGTATATGTACCACAGCTTTCCTATCCATTCATCCGCTGATGGACATCTAGGTTGCTTCCATGTCTTGGCTATTATAAACAGTGCTGCGATGAACATTGGGGTACACGTGTCTCTTTCCCTTCTGGTTTCCTCAGTGTGTATGCCCAGCAGTGGGATTGCTGGATCATAAGGCAGTTCTATTTCCAGTTTTTTAAGGAATCTCCACACTGTTCTCCATAGTGGCTGTACTAGTTTGCATTCCCACCAACAGTGTAAGAGGGTTCCCTTTTCTCCACACCCTCTCCAGCATTTATTATTTGTAGACTTTTGGATCGCAGCCATTCTGACTGGTGTGAAATGGTACCTCATAGTGGTTTTGATTTGCATTTCTCTGATAATGAGTGATGTTGAGCATCTTTTCATGTGTTTGTTAGCCATCTGTATGTCTTTTTTGGAGAAATGTCTATTTAGTTCTTTGGCCCATTTTTTGATTGGGTCGTTTATTTTTCTGGAGTTGAGCTGTAGGAGTTGCTTGTATATTTTTGAGATTAGTTGTTTGTCGGTTGCTTCATTTGCTATTATTTTCTCCCATTCTGAAGGCTGTCTTTTCACCTTGCTAATAGTTTCCTTTGATGTGCAGAAGCTTTTAAGGTTAATTAGGTCCCATTTGTTTATTTTTGCTTTTATTTCCAATATTCTGGGAGGTGGGTCATAGAGGATCCTGCTGTGATGTATGTCGGAGAGTGTTTTGCCTATGTTCTCCTCTAGGAGTTTTATAGTTTCTGGTCTTACATTTAGATCTTTAATCCATTTTGAGTTTATTTTTGTGTATGGTGTTAGAACTGGAGGAATCAACCTACCTGACTTCAGGCTCTACTACAAAGCCACAGTTATCAAGACAGTATGGTACTGGCACAAAGACAGAAATATTGATCAATGGAATAAAATAGAAAGCCCAGAGATAAATCCACGCACATATGGACACCTTATCTTCGACAAAGGAGGCAAGAATATACAATGGATTAAAGACAATCTCTTTAACAAGTGGTGCTGGGAAATCTGGTCAACCACTTGTAAAAGAATGAAACTGGACCACCTCCTTGCTCTTTTATTTGGCCCTGAAATCAGACTTCTTCCCTTCTGAGTCAATATCCTCACTAAGAACTGGAACCTCAAACCCCTCTCTACAGACTGTAGCCTGAGATTAGCCTCACTCACTCCTTAAACCTACTTCCAACTCTCAAAGATACCCACCAGGGTCAAAGCTCTCAGTCTCAAGTCTGATTGAGGGGGAAAGAGAGTTTTTATAAGAAAGAATTTAGCAATGATAACCTTATGTAAATTCCTATGAACTGTGGTGAAAAAGTCATTTGCTGGCAGTTAGAGACAGAGAGTCTAATTTCAAGGAGAAAAAACACTCAAACTCACTTTTTAAAAGATTTTGGAGATGAACAGAGATAAATCAGAAATTAATTTCTTACTTAGAATTGAAGGCAAAGATCTTTCAGTTAAAAAAGGAAATCCTAGTGCACACACTTGGTATCATATCCAAGGTTCTAAAACTTGAGCAAAAGAGTCTTGAAAGAGACAAAAACAAATTTGAAGTATCTCAGGTAAACCAGATTTTGCTTGGTTTTACAGCATCCTTGCCTGCTCCTAAGGGTTTGTCAACTAAATAAACAAACAATGTTGTCTTCTTTCACTTATTCAAAGTCACAACTGGCTACTCTTACCCTGGCAATGATGATTGTACTTATAATACTGATTTTAGAGAATACTTTTTACTTTTTTAAAATGTGTCCAGGTATCTTTTCTCCCCTCTTTCAAAACTCTTCCCCCAAATTTAATCTCTCCAGCATACCTCGTCCAATTAATCCAAGTCTACATCTGGCTCGGAACTTGGGTATGCTAGTTCTCCTAAAGAAAGCTGGGCTTACTCACAAACGTTGCATCTAAGCTCTCAGGCACTCAGTTAGCATATTAACACTTTCTATGTGCTAGGCCCTGTGCTAAATGCTTTAAAGTATTTCATTCAATCCTCACAAAACCTACAAAGCAGACATATGTTCCACAAGGATGAAAAAAAACAAGTCAGAGACATGACAGAGAATTTACGTAGGGTCATACAGCAGCTATGTGGCAAATCTCAACTCAGACTACCCATATCCCGAGCCAGACAGCTCATTACGGAGGCTCTGCACTGGACACTGTTGACTGGCTCCTAGAAATCTTTCCCAAACCATTCTCTCTTGCCTATTGCCCACAGATGTTAGGAAAGTCAAACCTATTCTTTCCCACTGTAGTAAGTAGGCTTGTTCATTGATGCCTACGTGGCATCAATGATAATCTTGGGCAACAAGATATAAAGGAGAGTCTAATGAAAACTTCTGGAAATGTTTTCCTCCCAGATTAAAAGAAAGCCATCTTTTTCTTTACTTTCCTTTGTATTTTTAAAAATTTATTTATTTCTAATTGGAGGATAATTACTTTACAATATTGTGCAGTTTCTGTCACACATCAACAAGAGTCAGCCACAGTCAGCCCCTCCCTCTTGAAACTCCATCCCACCTCCTACCCCATTCCACCCCTCTAAGTTTTCACAGAGCACCAGTTTGAGCTCCTTGCATCATACAGCAAATTCCCACTGGCTATCTATTTTATATATGGTAATATATATGTTTCCATGCTACTCTCTCAATTCGTCCCATCCTTTCCTTCCCCTACTGTGTCCATAATCTGTTCTCTATGTCTGTATCTCCATTGCTGCCCTGCAAATAGATTCATCAGTATCATCTTTCTAGATTTCATATATACGCATTAGTATATGATATTTGTTTTCTCTTTCTGACTTACTTCACTCTGTATAATAGGCTCTAGGTTCATCCACCTCATCAGAACTGAAAAAGTCATTTTTTTCATCTGTATTTTTCCTTTCAGTTTGGAATGGTTTTATAAAGCTATTGTACATGGATCTAGGATGGTCATCTTGGTATCATAAGGAAAAGACCAAAAAAAATTTTAAATAAGGACCTTGATATGATAAAATAGAATCACCTACCTCCCAGCTACTTATGAAACAAACAGTAAGTGTTGTTACAGTTTAAGTGGAAGTGTTAGTTGCTCAGTTGTGTCCAACTCTTTGTGACCCCATGGACTGTAGCCCACCAGGCCCCTCTGTCCATGGAATTCTCCAGGCAAGAATACTGGAGTGGGTAGCCATTCCCTTCTCCAGGGGATCTTCCTGACCCAGGGATCCAACCCGGGTCTCCTGCTTTGCAGGCAGGTTCTTTACCATCTGAGCTACCAGGGAAGCCAATTTGGCTTTCTGTTACTTGCCAATGAAAATATCCCTGTCTGATACCTACTAATCACCCTGCTGCCCAAGGATGGCAAAATTTAAGGAAGGTCAGTGACTTTTAAATCTTTTTTTAAAAATAAAACGTACTATTCTGGTCTTTTCTAGAACTCAAATGACTTTCTGGAACTAAGTGTGTGCTGAATATGATAACCATAGTAAGCACTCAGCAAATATTAATTGAATTGATGAGCAAATGTACTCTTGGAATTTACCATAAATGGTCATTAAAACAGTTGACATATGTCAGCAATTCCTGAGCTAAATTCTACAGATACTGGACCAACACAAGACATAGAGAGGTGTGGTCTCTACCCTCACAGAGTTTGCAGTTTAGTTAGAAGTAGGAAGACAACTGGAACACTATGAGGGCAGTGCCCTTATGGTACTTTAAAACAGCAGAGTCTTAGAAACAGCTTTTTTAAAAAAGAGAGCTTTGATAGTATCACTTAAAAATAGGAATATTCTGCAGAAAAATGAAGAAGAAAATGACCAAAATGATTATTTATGGATGGGAGGATTTCAAGCAATTTTCATTTCCCTCTTTGAATTTTTCCACATTGAAAAATTTCAAAATATAGATAAGTATTAGAGGGAAAATAAAAAATCTATTGTGTCACTAGTACCAAGAGATTTGAGATCCTTTCTAAGTCTATTATTCGAATTTACAGCAGATTAGTTTTACTTGAATCTAAGCAACAGAAACAATATTATTGTAAATATCTTGGAGCAAGCTATGAAGAGAGAAAACTTCTTAAAATGAGAGCCACATAATATTCACAAATATGAAATATTATCATCCATGGTATATAGAGAATGCCAAATTAACTGCTACTATAAAACATTATGATTCAATTCAATTTAAAATCCTTAGCTTTTAATGCTGTTTCGTAACTACTATGTGCAATTTATATTGTCTGTTTAGTTCCCTGCTGTGTCTTCTCTTGTTTCAATATTTTGCCCTAAGAATTTTCATTAATTTATAAATGTTTATTACTATTATAAGAAAATAATAACCTTCATAGAAAAATGGATCACCAGCTTCAAATGTTCAATTTTCTATCCCAAGTAGTATCAGACACTGAGAGGTGGGGACTAATTTGATTACTAATCAGACTTAACAAAAGAGAAGCTCAACACTTACCAGTAGAGATCATTGACTTATCGCCTTAATTATTTCTCTTCACTTAGTCCTTTAATCATATTTTCTGTTTGCTTTCAATTTTATCTCCCTTTTTGAATTTCTGGCTTGCAATCTCCACTCCCTATGACCCTCATATTGTTAAATCACTTATTTTCAGTGATCCTACACGTCATAAAAACCATCTTCAGCTTTAGAAGGACCAAGTTGGGAAAAAAAAAAAGCATCAGGAATTGCAAACAGGTAGTATCATTGTGCCGCTGCTGCTGCTACTGCTGCTAAATTGCTTTAGTCGTGTCCGATTCTGTGAGACCCCACAGACAGCAGTCCACCAGGCTCCCCCGTCTCTGGGATTTTCTAGGCAAGAATACTGGAGTGGGTTGCCATTTCCTTCTCCAATGCATGAAAGTGAAAGTGAAGTCGCTCAGTCATGTCCGACTCTTAGCGACCCCCATGGACTGCAGCCCACCAGGCTCCTCGGTTCATGGGATTTTCCAGGCAAGAGTACTAGGGTTTCCATAACAAAGTGCTGCAGACTGGATGGTTTAAACAGAAATGTACTGTCTCACAGTTCTAGAGGCTGGAAGTCCAACATCAAGTTGTCAACAGGGTTGATTTTTTCTGCGGGCCACGAGGGAAGGATAAGCCCCAGCCTTTCTCTTGAGCCTACAGATGGCCATCTTCTCCCAATACCTTCTCATGGTCTTCTCTCTGTATGTACATGTCTGTGTTCTAATCTCCTCTTCTTATAGGAACCACAGTCATACTCGATTGAGGCCCACACCATTGGCCTCATTTCAGCTTAATTAACTCTTTAAAGACTTCCCTGGTGGCTCAGAGGGTAAAGCGTCTGTGTACAATGCAGGAGACCTGAGTTTGATCCCTGGGTCAGGAAGATTCCCTGGAGAAGGAAATGGCAACCCACTCCAGTACTCTTGCCTGGAAAATCCCATGGACAGAGGAGCTTGGTACAGGCTACTGTCCATGGGGTCGCAAAGAGTCGGGCACCACTGAGCGACTTCACTTTCACTTTCATTTACAAATAGAGTTATAGCTGAAGCATTGGGTGTTAGGCTTCAACACAAAAATTTGTAGGGAGGGGAAAGACAAAATTTAGCCCCAGACACAGCTATAACCAGAAAGATGATCGATTTAAGTAGGTAACATGGACTTAGACAAAGGTAACAAAGAACATGCTTCCTGGGTTCAAAGAAATGCAAGCTACTGCACTTTGACTTTGAATTATCTGTGCTGACAAACAGAAAAGATCATTGATGATCCATCAAAAGAGGAAACAGATACCTCCTGGATCCCACCACATCTGTGCAGGGAACTGGGTTGGATGACAAGAGAATAATCAAACTCTCCAAAGACAGTCCCCAGAGCATGGGGCACAAGAAGAAATGGCACCTCACGGTAATCTGCCCATAGACAAAAGAGTTTGCCTTACAAAAGGGGCAGGAGACAAGAGGAATAGTGAGAGGGGTCCCACCAGACAATGAGAAATTATTTAAAAATCCAAATCCATACACCTACACTTGAAATGTTCTTCACTTGTTAAGTACATTTCTTGTGGCTTACTATAAAAACAATTTGACAACAATTCTCAAAAAACCTTTAATCCTAATATCGACCAGAATCTCTCTAAAGCATGATTTTTCAAGCTGTGGCTACTGTACTTGTCACATCTTTTTCTCTTTTCTCTGGAAAGACATTAATCCAGAAAGGCAAGCTCCCAGGTGGATAAGTTTAATTCAAATATATTTTCTGATACAACAAGGCACAGCAATGGTCTTGTCAATGAAGGATGTGTTCCCTAACTGGGAGCCCTACAAACAGAGTGATTTGGTGCCTCTGGCTAGTGAAAGAACCAAATGGCTTCTTCTGGGCTGGAAACAAAGGTATAATGCATATTACATTTGGGTTGGGGCTTCCCTGATGGCCCAGATGGTGAAGAATTTGCCTGCAATGTAGGAGATTTGGGTTTGATCCCTGGGTCGGGAAGATCCCCTGGAGAAGAGAAGGCTACCCACTCTGGCATTCTTGCCTGGAGAATTCCATGGACAGAGGAGCCTGGTGAGCTATCATCTGTGGGATCACAAAGAGTTGGACACAGCTGAGCAACTGACACATACACACACACACACACACACACACACATATTTGGGTTGAATTTTTAGCCAGCACAAGATACAAATGAACTATGTAGTAAAAATTATCATTGAAATTTAAATTCATAAAGTATAATAATGGTTTTCTGTATACCATCAGTTCAGTTCAGTCACTCAATCGTGTCCGACTCTTTGTGACCCCATGAATCGCAGCACGCCAGGCCTCCCTGTCCATCACCAACTCCCGGAGTTCACCCAGACTCACGTCCATCGAGTCAGTGATGCCATCCAGCCATCTCATCCTCTGTCGTCCCCTTCTCCTCCTGCCCCCAATCCTCCCAGCATCAGTCCTTTCCAATGCTATTCAGTAATTCTTGATATGGGTGAACCATAGGAGCTAGGGCAAAACAAGGAACTAAGAAAAAAATCAAAATGCAGTGTCCAACACTCAAATAACCTACTTTTGAGGGCACTAACCAAGTCCTGTTCAATAGCCCTTGTTGCAGTGCTGCAGGGCTTGCCCCTGAACACATCTCTCCTCCAGCAACAAAATACAAAGAAACTATATGGGATGAAAAATAACTACATGTTTGCGGCAGCTGGGTCAAATTCTGGACAAAAGATACAAAGAGACCAAAAAACCCAACTGCTGCTTTGAAGAGCCCAGAGCGACAGTGGGGTACTGCACATGCCCCTGCACACAACAGTACCTAAGGGGTGGGCAAAGTATCTAAGCCACCCCTCTGACTCAACCCCTGGATAAACCCCTATTCTCACCCCATATAAGGAACAAGCTCACCCCTAGCTCAGGGGGCAAGTAAGCAAGGGAAACTGTAAGAATACTGGACTGGGTTGCCATGCCCTCCTCCAGGAGATCTTCCCCACCCAGGAATCAAAACTGCATCTCTTATATTTCCTGCATTGGCAAGCAGGTTCTTTACCACTAGCACCACCTCAGAAGTCCACATTCATATTTATCTTATTGTAACTGAAAGCATAAATGTATGTCCTTTTTTGTAGTGTAAAAGGTTTTCCTCCAAATGCCTCAACTGATTCTCCTCTTTCCTCATCCTCTTTAAAAATATAAATCATATTCATAATGTATCATTTGGGATTTCAAGTTTAAAGAAAAGTGACAAAAGACACTTGCAAACCAGTATGAATGCAGAAACTTAATTTTTTTTCTCTTTTTCAAAATTTTCAGTTCAGTTCAGATGCTCAGTCATGTCCGACTCTTTGCAACCCCATGAATCACAGCATGCCAGGCCTCCCTGTCCATCACCAACTCCTGGAGTTTACCCAAACTCATGTCCATTGAGTCAGTGATGCCATCCAGCCATCTCATCCTCTGTCATCCCCTTCTCCTCCTGCCCCCAATCCCTCCCAGCATCAGGGTCTTTTCCAATGAGTCAACTCTTTGCATGAGGTGGCCAAAGTACTGGAGTTTCAGCCTCAGCATCAGTCCTTCCAATGAACACCCAGGACTGATCTCCTTTAGGATGGATTGGTTGGATCTCCTTGCAGTCCAAGGGACTCTCAAGAGTCTTCTCCAACACCACAGTTCAAAAGCATCAATTCTTCAGCGTTCAGCTTCCTTCACAGTCCAACTCTCACATCCATACATGACCACTGGAAAAACCATAGCCTTGACTAGACGGACCTTTGTTGGCAAAGTAATATCTCTGCTTTTGAATATGCTATCTAGGTTGGTCATAACTTTCCTTCCAAGGAGTAAGCGTCTTTTAATTTCATGGCTGCAGTCACCATCTGCAGTGATTTTAGAACCCCAAAAGATAAAGTCTGACACTGTTTCCCCATCTATTTGCCATGAAGTGATGGGACCAGATGCCATGATCTTAGTTTTCTGAATGTTGAGCTTTAAGCCAACTTTTGCACTCTCCTCTTTCACTTTCATCAAGAGGCTTTTTATTTTCTCTTCACTTTCTGCCATAAAGGTGGTGTCATCTGCATATCTGAGGTTATGGATATTTCTCCCAGGAACCTTGATTCCAGCTTGTGCTTCCTCCAGCCCAAAGTTTCTCATGATATACTCTGCATATAAGTTAAATAAGCTGGGTCACAATATACAGCCTTGACATACTCCTTTTCCTATTTGGAACCAGTCTGTTGTTCCATGTCCAGTTCTAACTGTTGCTTTCTGACCTACATATAGGTTTCTCAAGAGGCAGGTCAGGTGGTCTGGTATTCCCATCTCTTTTAGAATTTTCCACAGTTTATAGTGATCCACACAGTCAAAGGCTTTGGCATAGTCAATAAAGCAGAAATAGATGTTTTTCTGGAACTCTCTTGCTTCTTTGATGATCCAGTGGATGTTGGCAATTTGATCTCTGGTTCCTAAGCCCACCTAATTGGACAGTTTATTTAAAATTGACAGACATTTATGGAATCATTCCAAAGAATATACGATTTTCTACTATTTGTATGGGGAACTGAGTAAGTCATAGAGGGAAAGATCCAAAGATTCCATGTGCATACTACTTCTTTTGTTTTGTACCAAAATCAGCAACTAAAGCTTAAGGATTATTTCAGTACTAAATTCTAGTTTCTGAAGTTTTCATTGAAACTGATATCTGTGGAAAGCAAAAGTCTTGAAAATACATAAACATCCCAGATCAGGATTATTCAGGTTGATTTTAGAATTGCACAATGAGTCAGTTGAACATTTAAAATGTTTTATTTTCTTGTCTCCCCAAAAATCTTTTCATAGTTATTAATAACCAAAGTAATTTGGGGGAAGTCTCTACTTCTAACAGCTTAGAGATGCCGATCTTCAATAGGGAATGAGAGAAAGAAGTGTGGATTGCTACACCGCAGCCTTCATTTGACAGCACCCTGTGTGCTAAACCAGAAGTTTGTAAACTGGGATATGTACTCCCATGGGATACCCAGAGATTTCCTAGGGGAACCCAGGCAAGGAATGTTTGAACGGAATCAATTTTTAGACCCTTAAGTTTCCTCCATATACTCTCCTAATACTGGTCTGTCTAAAAAATGCACTCCAAGCCATGTTGAGCCAGCTCCTGCCTTTCCGTTTTGTAATCAACTTTCCACTTTCACAAAAGAGATGCATACGTCTCACCATATGGTGTCTTCTTAGGGTGTACTGAACTTAGAAAAACATTTGTGAGACAAAGGGACAGTTTGAAGTATTATGTAGGTGTTGACATAATAAATGGCTTTGACTGGGCAACAAATATGATTGCAAGTAGTTTCCAATGTCTGCTTCCAGGACAACTGAAGGAGGACCTAATTGAGCTGTAATTTGACAGATCATTGAAAAAAAGGGGTAATAGATCACTATGTGATGTTTGTCATATATCTCTGAAAACTTCAAAGAACTGAGTGATGTTGTATAGCAAATAGGGCTTCCCAGGTGGTGCTAGTGGTAAAGAACCTGCCTGCCAATGCAGGAGACATAAGAGACATGGGGTTTGATCCCTGGGTCGGGAAGATTCCCTGCGGGAGGGCACGGCAACCAACTCCAGTATTCTTGCTGGAGAATCCCCATAGACCGAGGGGCTTGGTGGGCTATAGTCCACAGGGTTGCAAAGAGTCGGACACGACTGAAACAACTTAGCACGCACTCATGCAGGCATAAAACAAATAACAAATCCCTTTCCATTCCCATCTAGTTATGTGAACAGGTTTGTTAAGCAAAGGGATAGAGATGACATCTCTTCTATAAAAAATAAGAGAACAAACTCTGCAACAAAATGATCAGAGAGGAAGCCAAGACAACTGAGCATGTTCAATTCACCTCCTTTAACCAGAAACAATTTACTCCATGAAGTCATGTTAATATTTAATGTGAGGGTAAATAGAAACTACCCAATTTGAAATCAAATATTTAATTACTTCAAGTCTGAAATTCTGTGCCACAGATAATTTTGGTGGTAGGAGTTGTGAGCAACAAAGAGACTAGAATGCTCCTACAAAGTACTACACTTGCTAGTGAGGCAAAGATACTGTAATCAGTTTCATTAACAGGCAACCCTACACATAGTTACAAATTATGTACACGTGTGATATCTTTTAAGATCTACTCCCTTAGCCACTTTCAAATTTAAAATACAGTATTATTAACTATTGTCACCATGACGTACATCACATCCACGTTTATTTATAACTGGAGGATTGTACCTTTGACCACCTTCCCCCATTTTCCAACTGCTCCCCCACCCCCGACCCCTGGCCACCACCAATCTATTCTCTGTATCTATGAGTTCATGTTGCTGTTGTTGTTGTTTTAGATTCCACATATAAGTGAGATCATTTGGTATCTGTGGTGACCATTTTGCAAAGTAGACAAATATCAAATCATTATGTTGTACACCTGTAAAGAATATAAGGTTGTATGTTAATTATATATCATTTTTTAAAAAACAGAACAAGAAATACCATGCTGGATTGATAAAAAGAAGGCAGAGACAAAATGCAATGGATATTCCATATGTAAATGACATGTTGGTTTATAATCTTTTGGATATACATATACACTATAAACTATCTAAAAATTGATAATTTTACCCGTAGCACTTTGTACTCTGCCTTTGATGAAATAGAACTGAGTGATTTGAGAGTACTAAGGATATGATCATTCTTTCTAAATCACAGTTCAGCATCTTCTGTTACTATAGAAACATATCTTCACATTAAACGGTATAAATTAATAAGTCTAAACCAAAAAAGAAAAGTTTCAAAACCTTGGAATAATCTTTCCAAACATACGTCTTCTGCATTTTTATTTTCTCATAAACTATAATGCTTCCCATTCTTCAGTTCCTCAAAGCAAATTTACAGATGAGTGTGACTATCTCTACTCAGAGCCAAGCTTATCTTTCACACAGGGAGCCACTGCACATGGATTCAGTGATGATCCTTTGAAGGAGTCAGAAGAGCCATATCATTTTATCCTCATGCATGACTGAGGGGTATAAAATCCCCATTCCACCTCCAGGACTAGAGCACAACCCACAAACACCCACACAAACAAATAGCAACTCAGGATGAAATTGAACAAACTCGAGGGACTATCAGTTGAAATTTTCCACTCTAAAACAATTTCATTAGAGATGGCATTGCCAGAAACAGTACGTTATAGTTGACTTCCCCCAAATTACAATGCAGCTCAGAAACAAAGTCTCTATTATCATCTTTGGCAGAAGTTTTTAAGACCATTTTTATTTACTCCAAACTCTACTGGAACAAAGTCAGTACCAGGCCCTTTGCAATTTTTACGTCAAGTGTTTCCTGCTGTAATTAAGGAAGCAGTGGAACTCAAAGCAAGCACCAAGAGAAAGCATCTTATTGACTGGTGGAATTTTAGGAATTTCAAATTTCTGTTTTGCTGTACAATTACATTTTATTACCACTTTAAATCTTAAAATGTAATAAATACAAATTGCTTCAGTAATGATGGAAAACTTTCTCAGCTTTAATGAAACCTTTTATTTGCTACTGGAACTTTTATTCTTTCCAAATGGTAGCATAGACAAGAAAAATAATGACTACTTATTTTGAGGGAAAACTTTAGCAATTTGAATAATTTTATTCTTGGGTGACTTTTAAGGCATTTGGAGTTTTTCTGTTTATTGTTTTCATTTATTTTTGAAGTACAAACAAAAAATATACACATATAGACACTATCACAATATTATTTTCTAATTCTATATCAAAATACTGATAGCTATGTACCACTAACACCTGTCAGAGGTTGGTCTGATCTGATTGAGAATTTTCATGTATTTAGGGCTCCCCCACATCTCAGCTCTTGACCATGAGAGGCAGATCGTGTAAAGGTTAGTCACACAGGCTCTGCAGCTGGACTCCTTGGCTTTTTATTAGAGCCCTGACCCCCTCCTACCTGTAAAATCTCTGAAAACTTCTCAGTCCTCAGTTTTCTTATGTGTGAAAAGAAGAGTTACTAGAATCTGCCTCGTGAAGTGAGTGGGAAGATTAATGAGGTCCGTCCTGTAAAACTGTAGACTAGAGTCTGGCACATGGTAAGCACTTAATAAATATTTAGCTCTTATATGGTTTTCTTTTGTGAATCCATCCACCTCTAGACTGGATGCACTGTCAGATGATATCATTCATTCCACAAGCATCTGTTGAGCACTACTTTATATAGGAATAAGCAAAGGGGGCACAAAGATGAATGAGACACAGTGTCTACAATTTTAGTGCACGATTATTATTGCATCTTTCTATCTTTCTTGCAGAATACCATGAAGCACACTCTTTCACTAGATCACACATTTTCCTATTTTTCTCATGTGCTTGGAACTAATCGAGCTTCAGAAAAATTTCACTTCAGCTTCTGAAATCTTAATCATGCACAATTTAGCCAGCAGCTACAGGTTTTTCCACATTGGAAAATAGATGATTAAATGGTCTAATCAGATTCTGACTTAGCCAAAAACTTGAAAAACATAGGAAGACAACCATGACTGACACATTCATTTTCCTGAATGTGGACACTACAAAAAGCAGCTGCAGAAAAATAGTGCCATTTACATCCCACTGACCCACAGCAACTAAAACTGCACAGTTCAGCATCAAACCCTTCAAGTACCTAAGTGTTAGTCGTTCAGTCGTGTCTGACTCTTTTCGACCGCATGCACTGCAGCCTGCCAGGTTCCTCTGTCCATTGATTCTTCAGTATTCTTCAGAATACTGAAATGGGTTGCCACGCCCTCATCCAGGGATCTTCCAGACGCAGGGATCAAGCCCCGGTCTCCCCCATTGCAGGCAGATTCTTTACCATCTGAGCGACCAGAGGATCCCCTCAAGTACCTAAACTGAACTCAATTTAAGATAAAATAGGAAGCTTATTTAGGCATAGTTTCATCACTTTCCAAAAAGTTCTGAAACTGACTTCCAACAGGGCACCTTATAGGCCTTTAGTTTTTTCAAACAATTTCATTTATGTCTTGCATTCAGAGAATTCATTAAAAAGCAAAATCTTTAAGTTTGACTATAAATCCTGAACCCAGCGACTAATGTGGTATTTCAGACATCACAAACTCCAAATGATCTTAAATATGTTGTCCTCTGCTAATTTGCTGCTCTTGAAAATGTGCAATAAATTCAATTAAAAAGGAAAGCATCTTCAAATTAGTTGCAAGATCAACTAGGATATTATCTGCTTACTAGATGTATCATAATAAAAAAAAAACATCTAATATGCATTACATTGTTTAATTCAAAAGGAAACTGGATATTCTCTCTTCCAATAAAAGGACCAAGATCCATTGGGGGTTGGTTTTATTTTTTTCTTTTCAACAGCCAATAATGACTGTGTTAACTTTCTAAAACAGACTGAATAATTGCCAAAATATGTCTTCCGAGGAGTCACCCTGCCCAACACAACAGGAGATCATGTGTAAACACAAAGGCACCCTTCTTGCTTCTTCCTTCTTGCCTTTCTGCATCACACCACCTCCCCTGGTCACAACTTTTTTTTTTTTTTAAAAACCCCTATGATCCTTTTGAGATGGGGCAGATAAAAATCCTGAAATATGGGGTACCCTCACAGGAAACCTCCCTCAGTGCGTGGCACAACTCGTTTGAATGCAAGACGCCACAGTGAGAATTTATCTCTAAGCCTTGATTCTCCAAACGAATGCGCATGTTTTGACCTTTGCTTTTGTATTTAAACACGTATGTTCCATCAGGCAGGATCCTCTTGGTCTCAGCTAATGTCCTTGCTTAATGTATGCATTTTTCACATCCATTTTTAAATCCTTCCTGAGTGAACATTTCAAAGGGGGTAAACGTCATGGAAAGAAGTGAGGGAGGGGAGAGGGGAGATACGAAGCCTGGGATGTCTGCCATCCTCGCTGCGACCCAGAATCCGTATTCTTTTCCTCCTCTCCCCAGCCCCCTCTCCCCGCTCGCCCCTTCCCTCAGCAGCAGGAGGAACGGGCGGAGGGGCCGCTGGCTGCAGCCGCCACCTGCCGCGGCGTGGAAAAGCTCCAGTTGTCACTTACCCAGCAGGGTGAGAATGGCTCATTTTTGCAGGATCCCTTTTGGACCCGCGGCGGGCACGGAGGGTGGGTTCGGGGGACCTGTGCACGCCGGGGCCGCTACAGTCGCCTTTGCCGGGTGGTTCCGCACTGCGGTCGCCAGTGCGCGGGGCACTGGGGCTGGGCCGCCGCCCCTGGGCGCCCGGGCTGCACGCAGCCTCCCAGGGCCTCACCCGCCCGCGGTATCCACGTCCTCCGGTTGCTAAGGCGGGAAGGAAGGCAAGCGGGGAGGATTTAGAGAAGCCCAAGCGCTGCTGGAGCCGAGCCCAGGGAAGGTGGAAGTGAATCCCAGCTTCCAGCGCTTTTACTGGGCCCAGATGTGAGAGGATACCCAGGCCCCTGCTCTGTAGCTCTAGGGCTCTCGTTCCCTAGGCACCTGCGATCTGAACACACACACCCACTATGCGGACAGGTTCCCTAGGCACCTGCGACATGAAAACACACACATACACACACACACACGCCCTGCTTATGCTGGTGTGCTTTCTGCTAGGCCCTGGGAAGGGAGGGTTAGTTCAAGCTGTGGCTTTTGATTTTGTTTCTCCAACTGCCAGGGATTGCTGTTCCTGGATTTCCTCCTTGGAAAACCCCCAACCTTGCTCCTAACTGAGGTCACTACTTCTGGCAGACAGGGCTGAGGGTTCTGATATTCAGAAAGTGGGAAAGATGCTGTTCCTCACTGAAGCATGCTGGCTCCTGGAACTTGTATTTGAATCTAGTAGGGAAAATGCAAGGCTTAGACAGAGAAGCCTGGGTTTATTCAAGGGGGCCTTGGTGTGGAGGAAGTTGAAAGCCTAGGATTCAGATGAGCTATTCCTAGTCCTGTTTTTGCTTTGTCAGGTTCTATACTGGGTAATTTGACCTCCAGCCTCAGGTTTGCCTTGTATAAGTCAGGGTTGGACACATTCAAGGTGACTGAGTTCTCCATGGATCTCAGTTCTAGCTCAGCCACACTTACCAGCATGAAAAGCATCATCTCATTAATGGCATTCTGCTTTCCCACGCGTCCTAAAGGCCCACCAAGAACGTCAGAGTCCAGTCTGCTTCACATGACATTCAAGCCCCTTTATCATCTATCCCTAGCATCCTTTGTCAACCTCATTATGACCACTTTCTCCACCTCTGCTACCCTAAACTCTAGCAAGACCAAATTTTCACTTTCCCTCTCATGGGAACATGCTTCTACCCTGACAACTTGACAAACTTCTATTCATCCTTCAACTCTTACCTCAAATCTTGTCTTCTTTGACATCTCCAGGTGAGTTTATGACTCCTGCCTCTGGGGTCCCACTCTGCCTGGACATATCTGTTTCACACTTACTTACTGATCTGTGGCTGCCTTTCCTACTTGAACCTGAGCTTCTCTATTTCATGGTGTATGTCTACATGTATATCTATTATTTTTCAGTAGTCTCAGAGGCAAACAGCAGTGTAACAATTGTTTGGAGTATAAATGAAGGCAAAAAGAAAAATCTCTTCAAAATGGTTTCATTTTTACTGCTGCTGCTCCTACTGCCGCTAAGTCACTTCAGTCGTGTCCGACTCTGTGTGACCCCATAGACAGCAGCCCACCAGGCTCTGCCGTCCCTGGGATTCTCCAGGCAAGAACACTGGAGTGGGCTGCTATTTCCTTCTCATTTTTACTGAGTATTTACTAAATGCTCTCCTTGGTCTTTTATTGAGCACTTACTAACTGTTCATTATCTCACTTAATCCTTACCTCTATTCTCTAAAGTTGGTTTTTTTCCTCCATTTCATAAGACACCAAGAAGTTATTTTTTTTGCCTGAAGTGTATAATAGCTTCTAAGTGGGAAAACCAGGATTCAAATACAACTCTGATTCCAAAACCTGGGTTTTTAACAATTACAGATTCCTTTCTCCATAACTCCTGTGCATTGCTGCAGAAGTCAAATTTTCTATACTATCAGAGTTTTCTGACCTGAAAGACCAAGAGTCATCTCTGTAGAGACAAAATAGCATTCTAGCTCAATAGCTTAGGTCCTGAGACAGAGGACTCCAAGCTGCTTTGGGGAGCAGATGGCTAGAGCAACTAAAGAGAGGCCAAGGTTGTCAAAGAAGAAATATGTGATTTGAAGTGGCATTTTATGTTTAAACGAGGAAGCCTTATAGATATATACCTAATCACTGCACAGCCATAAATGGCACTTGAACCCACCCTTCCCCCATAAGCTTACTCCTATTGATTGTCGTTTCCCTTGGATGATGTCCTTAAAGTTCACTGTAAGAAGATTTCACCTGGATAAAAACTGGGAGGGAGAGAGAAGGACTATAGAGAGACTTCATCATTTTCCTAAGTGCTACCAACCCCTAAGGATGGTGTAAATAAAATAATATTATGTAAGTACTAGTTGTTACATATTAATTCATTTGTGTAAATAGAAAATGGTATTCTCTCACTGGTGGAATGAGAAAGAAAATTAAAATCCACTATTTAGATACTCAGGGTTTGTAGGAAAGACTATCTGGCACGCAGCAGACAGTGAGGTACCCTGAGCAGCATGTAATAATTCATAAATGGGGTTTGAGTTCACTACCCCTGCAAGCTGCACAATTTCACATCCCTGATGAAAACTGCAAGGAAGCTACTAATTTTCACTTCAGAAAATGCTCACTGTGAGAATGCATTGGGAATTTAGCCAGAAGGAATTTTTATGTTAATTTCTAGTATGGAGATGGGAAAAAGGAAAAGAGAAAAAAAAAAAAAAAACAGTAAATTAAACTGTTTCAGAGACCAAATAGTCACTAGAGTCATTTTCATTTTCTCACAGGGAAACAAGTCCCCATATGTCCCTGGTAGTATCATAAATACAAAGAGATTTCTGTTTTGTACAAAGACCTGTGGAATTGTGCTTTGTGGACAAGAGGTTGATAGAAGCAGGAGAGAAGAAACACAAGAACTACTCCTAGAATGATGACTGGATCTCTGCTTTGGTTGAATACTAGCTGAACCTGGAAATCACAGATCTAAACCATCAGCGACCATCTCCTAGGTCAGGGGTGGGAAATCCATGGCTCAAGGGTCAAATCTTTGCTGCTGCCTGGTTTTTTACATTCCACAAGTGTAGAATGGTTGCTACATTTGTAAATTGTTTGAAAAACTCAAAAGAAAAATAATGTCATAGGATACATGAACATTACATGAAATTCACATTTCAGTATCCATAAGTAAAGTTTTGTTGGAACAGAGACACACATTTGTTTATAAATCACCTATGGCTGCTTCGGTGTTACAAAGGCAGAATTGAGTAATTGTCACAATGACCTTATGGCTCACAAAGACTAGAATATTTACTATCTAGTCCTTTACAGAAAGAGTTAGTCCACCCCTGGCTTAGATTGTCACTGTAGTCCAAGAGGTAATTTACCCTCCTGGACTTTGAGAACAGATACCATATCTTTTATCTTTTATCCTCAGTACCTACCACAGTGATTCTCACAAAGTATACTCAACAAGCAAATGAAGGAAAGCATAAACAGATGAGCAATAAGTTTTCCCAAGGGTTTATTTTCTCCCACAGGTAAAGATCAACTCATCAGGACTTTCTCCTCAGATGTAACAGACGTGCATGACGATCTGACGTGACCTTCTTTCAGCACTATATATAACTCCACTTTATTTTCTTGGGCTCCAGAATCACTTAAGATGGTGACTACAGCCATGAAATTAAAAGACACTTGCTTCTTGGAAGAAAAGCTATGACCAACCTAGACAGCATATTAAAAAGCAGAGACATTACTTTGCTGACAAAGGTCCATATAGGCAAAACGATGGTTTTTCCAGTAGTCATGTATGGATGTGAGAGTTGGACCATAAAGAAACCTGAGCACCAAAGAATTGATGCTTTTGAACTGTGGTGTTGGAGAAGACTCTTGAGAGTCCCTTGGACAGCAAAGGACTGTCCAAGTCCCTTGCTTTTAGTGCATAAATCTGAATCCTGGGAGCAAATGTTATGCTTGAAATGTATGAGTGTGATTAGCTTCCTACTTAATAATACATATTTTATTTTTAAAAATCAACATATTTTATGAAATATACACACAGAACCATGCAAAAAACTGTGTGTGGTTTTGTGCACAGTCACATCCCAAAGGGTGTCAATCCTAAAGGGAATCAGTCCTGAATATTCATTGGAAGGACTGATGCTGAAGCTGAAGCTCCAATACTTTGGCCACCTGATGTGAAGAATTGACTCATTGGAAAACATCCTGATGCTGAGAAAGATAGAAGGTCAGAGGAGAAGGGAATGACAGAGGATAAGATGGTTGGATGATATCACCAACTCGATGGACATGAGTTTGAACAAGCTCTAGGAGTTGGTGATGGACAGGGATGCCTGGTGTGCTGCAATCCACAGGGTCGCAAAGAGTTGGACATGACTGAGTGACTGAACTGAACTGATAAGACTTCAGTGAGACTTCCCAGGTAGCTCAGTGGTAAAGAACCCGCCTGCCAATGCAAGAGATGCAGGAGACATGGGTTCAACCCCTGGGTTGGGAAGGTCCTCTGGGGGAGGAAAAGACAACAGCCTGCTTCAGTATTCTTGCCTGGGAAATGCCATGGACAGGAGTCTGGCAGGTCACAGTCCATGGAGTCACAACTGAGGGTCACATGACTGAGCATAAAACTCCAGTAGAAAGTAGTGTAAGCATTTCATCAGGGCACAAGTGTAGATGGTTATGTTTATAAGAGAGCTTCCTAATACCTTGTATCCTCCAACATTAGCTTGGGTCCTTCAGAACTTCAGCATTGAGAAGTTGGAAAATAAAGAACAAATGTACACGGATTTAATTTCAAACCTGAATTGTTTTCCAGCTTTCCCTAATAATCTTCCCTAATTAGCTTAATTCCAGTGAGTCATTTGGTGAAGCATGGTATTGGATATTATATAGGAAGGGCTTGGCAGGCATATACAATGGATACAGAGACAAACTCAAGCAGACAGTCCTAATTTAGAGTTCTGAGCAACCGGGATAGGTGAGGTGTCTCCAAACCCTTCTACCCCTATTTCTGAGCTAGAAAGAATCTACAGACAGATTGGAATGGACATTCAATAAACTTATTTAGTGGCCATGAGAAATCAATAGCATTTACTGTACCTGAGGCCTCACAGACAAACAGAGTGACTGTCTGCCCTGAAGCTGAAGTATATCAGCTACATAGACACGCAGACGAAGAATGACAAAGTAAGTGCAAAGCGCAGTGATAGAAGTACGGATATGGTGCAATACAGGGGTGCCTTTTGACTAATGGCCTCATCCTACCCCATCACCATCATTTCCTGTCAGGTACTCACTCATTGTGATGATGAACACCAGTTCTCACTAATCACATTCTTATTGCAACTAGCCTTAATACCCTGATTATTCCTCACCATCTCCCAGGGATTCTATGCCAGGAGAGGGAGAAGACTGGCTACGTTGGAAGAGAAACGTAGAAGCTGTTGGGAAGGCATAACCATAAGAAATCTGAGAGTAAAGGATATTTGTGTTTTAATTACCATTATAATTCTGATATATGCATTTCCCACCCCATCCCAAAATTTCTCTAGGCAGATCAAGGAAGGACTCACAGAGGAGGCAGTGTTTAAGATGAGCCTAAAAAGATGTGTAGGAGTTGGCCAGGAAGATGGGGCTTTGGCGGGAAGAGGGTGTCTTCCCCAAGCCAGGACCTCCCCATTTAAGCCTCTCAAGCTGACAGTGGCCTCAGCCAGTCTGTAGAACCTATCCTGATTTCTGCAGCCCAAACATTAATGGAGGTTGTGATTTGGAAGAGAAAAAAGGAAGAGGAGGAGAAGAAAAGGTAGGAGATGATGGTTTTATCAAGAAAATGGGAACTGAACAGAGCTCAGTCATGTTAAGCCACTGCTTTGGGGCCGCCCCCTCTTCTAAGGCTTTTTCTGCACTGCTCATGCTACATAGGCATATACTGTGTTTTGCATGCATGTCTCCTCCAACCCCAAGCTAAGTTTCTGCTCTCCACACCAGGCCAATCAAATTGCCATGAATTTAGGAAGCCCTTAATAAATATTTGTTAAGTAAGTGGTGTAAAGGGTATAATCCATGTTGTCCTAGACACTCCATTTGGAAGAGAGGATGTGAAGCAGGTGATAAGAGTCATAATAATTATTTCCCTGGCTATGGCTCTAACCATGTAGAAGTGAATTTGTTAGATGTTAACAAGCTCACCTTGTCTGTGATTATCCACCATTAGCCAAAAACTGCTTTCTAAGTCATAGGCATTGAATCTGGGGAGAGGAAATGAGCAGAGATCTCACAATGTCTGGATGCAATGGAAGACTTTCTTCCATTGGACTTTCTTCCAATAGGTTTGCTTATTTGGTCCAGTGTTTCCTAAGCAGCTACAGATGGCTGACACTACTGTTTTCCATGAAAAATAGCATATCTGGAGTCCACAGAACCCCGGTCTGGCTCCTCTTGACCTAACAGCAGAGAATATCCATTGACTTTACTGTGGACCAGACGCTATGTTAGGTGCTTCACTCCTTGAGTTCTCACAACTGTAAGGTGGGTGTTATTTTTCTTTCTATTTTATAGATAAAGAAACTAAGATTCAGGTAAGTTAAATACCACCTACTGAAAGGCACAACTGGGATTCAGATTCCATTTTCTGTGATCCTAGAACCCCCAATTTTAAACGCTTTGCTCTCTTCTCTCCCACCTTAAAGAGGTAAGGAATACAGCCACACATGGGGAAGGTAATTGCTGTAAGTTCACTGACTGCAAGAAACTTGTCCTCGATTATACCAACTATTCCCCTAGCTTTCCCCATGCATCATGTCTCAATAATATGCTGGTGAAAAGAAACCGACAAGCAGGAATTTCATTTATTACCGCACATCTGTTTTCTGAGAGAGTAAATAGAATGGTCCACATCCTCTAGCCCTTAAAAGAAACGATCTCTAAAATGTTTTACAGCTTCATTTGATTTAAATGGCACTGGACTTGGCTCTTCCATGGGAGCAAACTGCATTGAACTTTAAGCATTCCAGCATCAGAAAAACTGCTGACTGAATTTTCTTTTCTCTAGCCAGAAGAAAGGGGGGAATGTATATATAGTACTCTACAATGAAATTGATTGCATAAACAAAAAGACTGCATTTCTTAAACTCAGGTTAAAAGTAGATTCATGGTGTTAAAGAGAAGACTAAGATTGTTCATATAGGAGGTGGATGATAGTGAAACTTGTGAAACAAACCATCTGAACTGTGGTATGTATTTTTAAATAAAAGCATAGCTTTACTGGGGGGCTTCCCAGGTGGCACAATGGTAAAGAACCTGCCTGCCTGCAGGAGACACAGGAGATGGGGGTTTGATCCCTGGGTTGGGAGAATCCCCTGGAGGAGGAAATGGCAACCCACTCCAGTATTCTTGCTTGGAAAATCCCATGGACAGAGGAGCCTGGTTGGCTACAGTCCATGGGGTCACAAAGAGCTGGACATGAGCATGCATGCGTGCATAGCTTTATTACCTACAAATTCATATTATAATTCAAGCTAGATTAAGGTCTTAATCCCAAAATTAAGGTAATACTTGATAAGGTCCTTGAGAAACAAATACTGACTAAAGATATTTTTTGCTAATTAACATGTTAGTTACATGTAAATAAGTACCCCTAGAGGAGTTTGAGTATGCTTTCCCTAAGAACTGCTCAGTTAACACTTTCTTCCTAAGAGCTGCTGCTAAGTCGCTTCAGTGGTATCCAACTCTGTGCAACCCCATGGACTGCAGGCTCCTCCGGGCAAGAACACTGGAGTGGGTTGCCATTTCCTTCTCCAATGCATGAAAGTGGAAAGTGAAAGTGAAGTCGCTCAGTCGTGTCTGACTCTTAGCGACCCCATGGACTCCAGCCTACCAGGCTCCTCCATCCATGGGATTTTCCAGGCAACAGTACTGGAGTGGGGTGCCATTGCCTTCCTAAGAGCACGAAGGTTAAAAAAAAAATAGTATTGTCATTGTTAGAGTGACCACAGATTCTGAATTAATGAGACTTTCCTATCCTGATCAAAGAAATGGACCTGTGGACCAAGCAGCAAAGAACATACAAAAGGGAAAATACCATTCTGGAATGGAAGTTGAAGACTGAAATTATCCACCTGTCAGCTAGGTGAAGGAAAACGCAGAACAAGTGAAAATAAATCAATAGGTGGGCAGATTAAAACAGCAAAACCATGAGTTCCTGAGCTCTACAGATGTATTTGGAAAGAAAAAATCTGGTGATTCTGTGAAATATGGATTATGTAACACAGCCCCCATAGCTGACCCAAAGTCAGAATTGTGGGGGTTCTCCCTTGCTCTAAGTTTTTTTTTTCTTTTTTTTGAAATGAGTTTTTCTCTCATTTAATAAAGACCATTTCAGATTCCACAATTCCGTAGAGGAGGAGGCACCGCGACCACAGGGCTTATTGTCTGCATCTGTGCAGGGTTGTCACCATAGGGAGCGTTTGTCCCTGAGCTAAATGGTCAGCCCAGGTGGGGACACAGGAGAAGGGCTCTGAGGAGCCAGAGTTCCACATCACTGGACACGGGAGCAGGAAATTTCGTGGCCTCATTCCTCCGATATGTTCTATAGGCTCACACGGTAACCAAGACTATTTCCCCGCTGTAAGCCAAAGGGGAAAAAAAGAAGCTGTTAACATTAAGGTGTGCTGTGGTATGTAGATGCTTTTGGCAAGCAGGGGAACTATAGCTTTAGCGACTTAAAAGGTACTAAGTGGCAAAGAAAGAGGCAAAGTCTTAAATGGAAGGTAGTTAGTTTCAATTATCCACAATCACAAAAAAGTGAAATACATAAATCCCCTTCACTTTGCTTGGTACCACGTCTTTGCACTTAGACTTAAGTGGTTATGTATATGTGACATTTAGATTGTGAGAATTTTCTTCAGATATACCAATGAGGCCATGTTATAAAGAACAGGTTTAAGAAAAGTAAGAGTTTCTAGCTCCCCTGTTTCATCCAGATTTAAATCAGAGACTGGGGTTTGAACTGGAATGCTGTCACCATGTGAGGTGACACCCATCTGCTTCTTGTCCGTTTCAGATGGGGCTTGCACATCTCTGTCACCTTGACATTAGGCACGGCCATAATTCTTGTTCTAGCTGAGGAAATACAAGTGAAAGATGACGTGTGTCACTTTGAGGTAGAATCATTTGAGGGCTCTGCAGGATTCTCCGTCTTTTATCCCCTGTTGTTGTTGTTGTTTTTGAGTCTCTCAGATGTGTCTGACTCTTTTGTGATCCCGTGGACGGTAGACTGCCAGGCTCCTCTGTCCATGGGATTCTCCAGGCAGGAATACTGGACTGGGTTGCCATTTCCTTCTCCAGGGAATCTTCCCAACCCAGAGATCAAACCCCCATCTCCTGCAATAGTGGGTGGATTCTTTACCACTGAGCCACAGGGAAATCCCCTTTTACCCACTGGCCCCAGCAATCAGCGACATTCCTTAGCCTATTGTTCAAGTAAAGAGAGCATGAAACGGAGTCTCCTGCAAACTCGACATGAACACAAAAAAGGAACAAACTTTCACTTTTTGAAGCCACTGAAATATGGGGGTTATTGGCTATCACAGTTTGCTGACCTAATACAGCCGTAGAGTGGCTATGAAAGCTACTGACAGGCTCCATCCCTCAATTTTCTTATCAGAAAACAAGGGCCTGGTATATGGTGAGCTTTCAAAGAATGGTAGCTTGTTCATCCCCATAATAAGAGCCACTCTTTAATAACAACTTGTATTCTGCCAGTTGATGTCTTCCCTTTCCATGCATCATCTCTCATCCTCACACCAATCTCATAGGGGAGGTGTTATTGATCTTTCTATAGATGATGAAACCAAGGTGCAAAGAAGTATACTAGCTTTATAAAAGTCTATCAGTAAGCTTGTAAGTAATAGGAACCAGATCTTTCTGAGCCAGAGCTCTTACTTTTCCCACCATGCCTCCTCCCCTCAAAATAGCTCACCTCTACATAAATGAGATATTAGTAATTAAGCCTCTTGACCAACGAAGGATTAGTCTCCAAAATTTACAAATAGCTCATGCAGCTCAATACCATAAAAACAAACAGCCCCATCAGAAAATGGGCAGAAGAACCCAATAGACATTTCTCCAAAGAAAACATATAGATGGCCAAGAGGCACATGGAAAGATGTTCAATGTTGTCTTAGAGAAATAAAAATCGAAACTACAATGAGATATCGCCTCATACCAGTCAGAATGGCCATCCTCAAAAGAATCTACAAATAATAAATGCTGGAGAGGGTGTGGAGAAGAGGGAACCCTCCTACAGTGTTGGTGGGAATGTAAATTGGTACAGCCACTATGAAGGACAGTTGGAGGCTCCTTAAAAAACTAAAAACAGAGCTGCCATATGATCCAGCAATGCCACTCCTAGGCATATATCTGGAGAAAAACTTGGTTCAAAAGGATACATGTACCCCAGTGTTCACTGCAGCACTGTTTACAATAACCAAGACATGGAGACAACCAAATGTCCATCAACAGAGGAACAGATAAAGAAGATGTGGTATGTATATACAATGGAATATTACTTAGCCATTAAAAGAGTGAAATAATGCCATTTGCTGCAACATGGATGGATCTAGAGATTATCATACTAAACGAGGGTAAGTCAGACAGAGAAAGACAAATTATCATATGATATTACTTATATGTGGAATCTAAAAAAATGATACAAATGAAGATATTTAAAAAACAGAAGCAGATTCACAGACTTAGAAAATGAACTAATGGTTACCAGGGGAAAGAGTGAGGGGGAGGGATAGATTGGGAGTTTGGTATTGACAGGCACACACTGTTATGTTTAAAATAGATAACCAACAAGGACTAATTGTATAGCATAGGGAACTCTGCTCAATATTCTGTGATAACCTAAATGGGAAAAGAATTTGAAAAGGAATTTTTTAAATGATAAGCATCTTATTAAAAAACAAATGAAAATAGAATAAGTTATTTAAAGCTTTAAATCATCATCTTTTACATACATGACATCTTTCTCATTAAAACTTGGTTTTAATGATTCTAGCTAAAGCCATAACCAGCAATTCCTAATCTGAGGTTGCCAATTGCTAAAGGTTTATTAAAGTAATAATGTGGGTTTTCAAGCTATTTTCAAGATTTCCACAAGTCTAGAAGAAAATAATATAGCTTTGGCAGGTGACATGGCTAAGCTAAATTAAAAATGTCACCATTTTATTTTCTATTTTCTCAAAAATTATGGATCATCTCACTGTGGCACATTTAGATTTCTCAAAGGAAGCAATATTTGTTATCATTCTTGAATAAAAATGTAGTCTTTTTCAGAACATGAGATTTATGATGATTAAAAAAATAATATACAAGGAGCTCTTGGTTATAAAAAGGTGGTCAAACTCTATTTTGGCTTCCCAGATGGTGCTAGGGTTAAAGAACCCACCTGCCAATGCAGGAGACATAAGAGAAATGGGTTTGATCCCTGGGTTGGGAAGACCCCTGGAGAAAGGCATGGCAACCCACTCCAGTCATTATTCTTGCCTGGAGAATTCCATGAACAGAGGAACCTGGCGGGTTCTGGACTATAGAGTCACAAAGAGTTAGTCAGTTAGAGTAAGTCACAAAGAGTTAGTGACTTAAGCGGCTTAGCAAACACTTTCATATCCCAAATCTCAAATTTTGACTCAAACAAGTCTAAATTTACTTTTCTCCATCTTTTTGCATATTAGCTCCTAATAACCCAGGTTGCCCGCTAGAGTCCAGAGAGGCATTGAGAAGCTGCACAGCAGGAGACATAGATGCCAGCATAGGAGGATGGCAAATACTGCAGTGTTAGTAGAGAGATCAGCAGGGGAGGGAATTCAGAGGAATCCATAAGGGGAGCAACTCCTCTGTAGTTAATTCAATACAAGGAAGAGCTGATGGGTTGAAATGAAAGGGACAGAATAAAAGTAACCTGTCACTTTTGGGGATATGCTCATGACACCTAGAATTAGGGAGAGGATGCATCTCAGAGGAATTTACAAGAGATATTGGTAGGAAATGTGAATCAGATGTGAATCAGAGATGATCAAATGGCATTCTGTAGCCATCCCTCCCCCCATCTCCCTCTGCTGGAAACCTGCTACTCACTTTCAGACTTATTAATTAGAGGTGGTCCTGGCATCCCCAGAGCAAGCACAGTAAAATGTGTTTCAAATGGACCTTTTGTTCAGGTTTCAGGAGGACAGTTTCAGCCTCATCATCAAAGCAAATAAGCAACTCAGCTATAGTTGCAGTAGCAGTACAGTAATGACAATTAAGGAAAAAGAATCACTGAATATGTGTTGAGTGCCAAGTTCTGTGCTAAACACTTTAAATGTCATGCTTCATCTTATATTCAAACACTGGTATTTCCCCCTATTAACAGAGAAAGGTGCTGAGAAGCAGGGAATTGAAGTAATTTGCTCAAGTCACAGGCTTGTAAGTGGTGACACTTTCTTAACAATGGCACTCAGCCCTTGTGTTACACTGTCCCCTGCAGGGTGACTCAGTTCAGTTCAGTTGCTCAGTCGTGTCTGACTCTTTGCGATCCCATGAATCACAGCATGCCAGGCCTCCCTGTCCATCACCAACTCCTGGAGCTCACTCAAACTCATGTCCATCGAGTCAGTGATGCCATCCAGCCATCTCATCCTCTGTTGTCTCCTTCTCCTCCTGCCCCCAGTCCGTCCCTGCATCAGGGTCTTTTCCAATGAGTCAACTCTTTGCATGAGGTGGCCAAAGTACTGGAGTTTCAGCTTCAGCATTAGTCCTTCCAATGAACACCCAGGACTGATCTCCTTTAGAATGGACTGGTTGGATCTCCTTGCAGTCCAAGGGACTCTCAAGAGTCTTCTCCAACACCACAGTTCAAAAGCATCAATTCTTCAGCACTCGGCTTTCTTCACAGTCCAACTCTCACATCCATACATGACCACTGGAAAAACCACAGCCTTGACTAGACTATGGGTGACTGGGGATGAACAAATCCACCAATGAAGGGTGTCATCAAAAAGGCAGAAGGGAACTGGTATTTATCAAACTCTTAAAATGTGCTAACCACCCTCACATACTAGCCTGTTAAACTCTCACAATTCTAGGCCAGGGGAAGGAGAGGAGGAGAACACTGAAGCTCAGGGAGATTCATGGATTGGTCAACCAGATAGACAAGGTAAGACACAAACCAAGGCAATCTAAATCCACATTTGATGCTGCTGCCTCTGTAGCAAGTTGATTCTGATTTGACCTCAAAAAAAATTATTTTTCCACGTAAAATATCATGATACATGACCCAATTGCAGTTTATATGAGAAATACCTAGATATTTGCTTGGAAACTCAATACAAAGTCATTTTGTTACATGGCAATTAAAAACATCAATGTAATACTGGTTTACATTTCAGATGGACAAGTTCTTCTGTATTATGCATTGATCTGGTCACATCTAGACCCTGTGCCCACATGATAGGGTCCTGTCTCTAGGTGCTTATGTCACTGCATTCTCCAGATTCAGAGGCAAGGCCCAACCAAGCTCTCTGAGTTTTATTCTGAAATCCCTCTTCATTTGATTCAAGGTAAGGGAAAAGCATTTCCCTCTCATCCATGGTACATAGTTGTGGAATCAGGGAGAAATCAACATGTGTATAGCTTTTTCCAATGAAATATTTACCACCAGCTTCTGCCTTCTGGCAATGAATTGTCTTCCTTCTTAAACCCTGGTAGTGAGTGAGTGATGGGTTAATGCACATCCTCTAAGTGTGATCAGCACTTCTAAGAAGTGTCTGGGACAGCCATGTAGGGTCACGAAGGTTGTGCACAGCAAGTACAGTCCCAAAGTGTACTGTTCACAGACCATGATGTGAATGGTGCCCCCTGCAGTTGGGCAACTGGCAACCTTACTGGCACCTATTATTTTATTCTCCATCTAGGGGACCTCTGCTGAAATTAAGATACAAAAAGACCGTTTCACTTATTTCTGGGTATTACATTCAATAATCCAAAATAAAATAGTTGCATTAAAAAGGCAATAACAAGTATAAATTTATCAAAATGGTGAGTACTCTGGAAAGCATCTCATTGACAAATCCACTGAAATAACTGGTGATGTCTAAATTAAACATGACCTGTAAAGTATCAGTGTCAGTAAATATCTGAAAGGATTTCATGCAAAAGAGAGAAAAGCCTGAGAAGTTTCATGGACGATAACTAAGGAAAGAATCTATACGATAATTTTTGGTTAAGTAAAAGAAAGAACCTTCCAGAACCAAACAACAATTATAAATCCTATTGCAATGACTCTATAGGTGAGAACACATGTTATATCCATGTTATAGAGGATGTGTCCAAAAAAGCAGTAGGCAGTGTTTGATGATAAAGAGGTCATTATCTCTTCAAATAATGAAAGAGAAGAATCAGAAATGTTCTTGAGAAGATCCTCACAGAGAATTATATTGACCTAAATGGATCATTAGGCTTCTCCTAGGAAATTTTCACTTGATGAGTGCATGATAATGGCAATCCCCTGTGATCCTCCAGCCCTGAAAGAAGGAAAGCCCATCACCTTCACCAACCCTTATATGCGGCAATTTAGAAGTTTCTCTTGGGTATCTAGAGGGGGTGAGGAGAGTGGGATGAATTGGGAGAGCAGTATTGACATATATCAGTTCAGTTCAGTTCAGTTGCTCAGTCATGTCCGACTCTTTGTAACCCCATGGACACCAGGCCTCCCTGTCCATCACCAACTCCCAGAGCTTGCTCAAACTCATGTCCACCAAATCAGTGATGCCATCCAACCATCTCATCCTCTGTCGTCCCCTTCTCCCCCTGCCCTCAATCTTTCCCAGCATCAGGGTCTTTTCCAATGAGTCAGTTCTTCTCATCAGGTGGCCAAAGTATTGGAGAGCTTCAGCTTCAGCTTCAGCATCAGTCCTTCTAATGAATATTCAGGACTGATTTCCTTTAGGATGGACTGGTTGGATCTCCTTGCAGTCCAAGGGACTCTCAAGAGTCTTCTCCAGTACCACAGTTCAAAAGCATCAGTTTTTCAACACTCAACTTTTTATGGTTCAACTCTCACATCCATACATGACTACTGGAAAAACCATAGCTTTGACTAGATGGACCTTTATCAGCAAAGTAATGTTTCTTCTTTTTAATCTGCTGTCTAGGTTGGTCATAGTTTTTTTCCAAGGAGCAAGCATCTTTTAATTTCATGGCTGCAGTCACCATCTGCAGTGATTTTGGAGCCCAAGAAAATAAAGTCTTTCACTGTTTCCATTGTTTTCCCATTTATTTGCCACAAAGTCATGGGACCAGATGCCGTGATCTTAGTTTTCTGAATGTTGAGTATTAAGCCAGCTTTTTCACTCTCCTCTTTCACTTTCATCAAGAGGTTCCTTAGCTCCTCTTCGTTTTCTGCCATAAGGGTGGTGTCATCTACATAGCTGAGTTATTGATATTTCTCCCTGCAATCTTGATTTCAGCCTGTGCTTCATCCAGCATGGCATTCCACATGATACACTCTGCATATAAGTTAAATAAACACGGTGACAATATACAGCCTTGACATAATCTTTTCCCCATTTTAAACCAGTCCATTGTGCCATGTCCAGTTTTGCCTGTTGCTTCTCGACCTACATACAGATTTCTCAGGAGGCAGGTAAGGTGGTCTGGTATTCCCATCTCTTTAAGAATTTTCCACAGTTTGTTATCAACATACCAAAGGCAGAAGTAGATATTTTTTCTGAAATTCTCCTGCTTTTTCTATGACATATATAAACTGCCATATGTAAAATAGCTAGCTAGTGGGAAGCTGCTACAGAGCACAGGGAGCTCAGCTGTGCACTCTGTGATGACCTAAAGAGGTAGGATGACTTGGAAGGGAGTTCTAAGAGGGAGGGGATATATGTATACCTATAGCTGATTCAGTTCACTGTACTGCAGAAACTAACACAACATTTTAAAACAATTATATTCCAATTTAAAAAGTTTCTGTCAGGGCTTTTATAACTAAGCAAACAGCCACAGAGAGTACACGGTTTAGTGAAGCAGCTATATGTTTTCTTTTCTGAAAGATCCAAGAATCACAATTCGAAAAGGGAGTGGGAATAGAAATAAGAAACCCAACACTTCTTTGTATGTTAATGAGTTCTACTGACTCCACTGTGTCCAATCTAGGATGATTTTCTTCCTCCTTCCACCAGGAGTCAAAAACCCCAAAGAGAAAGAGAAAGTAAGACACTACGGAGCAACAGGCCTGTAGCAGATGTGGTCACACGGCCTGCCTAAAACTGGGCTCTGGAGCTCAGTTGTTTGTTACTTTCTAGAAATGCCTTGTAGAAATGCCACATCTTGTTTTTCCAAAGAAGCTAAAATGCCAGATGTTTTTGGTGAAATTTTCTGATTTTTAGAACATTATGCAAGCCAAACAAAAATTATCTGTGGTTAGAATTCTGCCCACTGACTTTCAGTTTATGACAGCAGATGAGGAGTTGACTGTCTCTGGAAAGGAAGGCTTGTCCTTCAGAGAAGGGTGGGCGGGAGGTCTGGGCAGGCAGTTACATTTCCACGTGAGCCAGCAGAATTCTGCAGGGAGGCGGAAGATAAAGCAAAGTGTGACTGGCTGTATCCGTGGGCAGATCTAAGGAAAGATCTCTCAGGGTGACTCCCCGACGTGACGCTGCACTGCAGGGTTCGATATTCTGCCCTGCACTGCCCTGCTGGAGCTTCTGGGCATTCCTCTCTCCCCTCAAGATCAAATCTGGGGAGACTGCTGGACCCTCAGGCAGTTCCAGCCTCTGTACTTGAGGACTACATTTTCCCCAGAGGGTACATGAAAATTCTCCAGGCCAAGTTTGACTCTGAGAAAGATGTTCTTAGGAAGAAGCAGAGATCTTAGGGAGTTCAGCAAAGATAGAAACTGGGATGACCACCAAGAGATCTTCAAGACTGTTTTAATTCCTTGGATGTTTTTTCCTCAGACTAGGGGAAAAGTCACATTTACTGTGTAATTTTAAGTGTCTTTCCCTGACTAAGGTATAATGCTTTAGTTCATAGCACATCTGACTACAGCCCTGTTTTTAAATGTAAGGTCTTATAGCTTATTCATATGAATTTTAGTTTTGATAAAAGTTTGGTTAAACAACAAAGCATGAGAAACACCACCACCAACAAAAAAAAGTGACAGGTGTAGAATAATTCTGTTTCACTCTATAGGGGAATGTGTTTAAGAAGGATAAATGGAGAAAGAACAAAATTTGAGATACGGTTGGATTGTAAAGGTAATGGAGCTCATATACAGAGATTATAATAAGCCTCAGAGAGGCAGTCCTCAATTTTCCAGACTGAGAAGAAACATGGTAACTCCAGGGCTTATACATTGTTTTTCACTTCTTAGTGAAGCTCAACACACTCAGCTATTCAGAGAAATCCATCAGCGTGGAGAGGCAGCCACATGATAAAACGGCCAGCCAAGTCAGGCCAGATGGCGTCCAGCCTGAACCGCCCCTGCACAAAAATGGGTGTCAGACAAGGTCGTCAATAGGCCCTAAGCTATCTAGCTTCCCTGCGCAAGGATGCTCAATCATGCAACAAAAATCATGAACATCTGGGTAGAACGTGCAGCTGCGCCTCCCCAGAGCTCTCTGGTCTCATCAGATGGCTGGCCTCCACTAATGTCTTTAGGGCAGGCCAGCCCTGAATGACTGAGTGCTAATGACTATGAACTGCAGGGTCATACACCTGAGGTTGTATATCTGATTGTCAATCATTTCTCAAATTTGGCACCACTGCACAGGCTGACAATTAGCCTGAATAAAACTAAGGTGATGTTTTTAGTTGCCCCAGGCAAATCGGGCAAGCAACCAAAAATTACCATCGATGGCGTGGAGTTAAAAGTCATATTCAATTCCCACTGCCTATGTAGTCTCCTTGCTATATAGTAACAGGTCCTCTCCTCTGCTTTTCTGTGGTTCTTTGAACAGTCACCAGTAGCGGAGCTCATTATTGGAACAAGGAGTAACAACGCATTTTAATAAATCCAGCTTACTTGGGGGAACTTGACAGACAGGATTTGTGGTGATAAAGAATCTGATTACAGATAAAAACCAAAGTGCAAGACTGCCCTGCTGTCCAATCTCCTTTGTGCATGTAAAATTTAGTTCATTACTGTTACCTCCTGGAATAACATTAATTCCACTCTGCAAAAAACATCAAATGGCAGCAATGGTAACCTTGTCAAGGAATAGAGCTACTTATCAGCAATTGACATAATATTTGACCTGCCTTTTTAGGAACTGGCAATAGTTTCAGTTCAACAGTCATGGATATAATGAAGTTTTGCAGAAGTGCACAAGAAAATCTATGGAGTTATAATCCATTGCATAGACTGCTAATATTCTAACAGTGTTTGTGAAATACTGATCCAAACTTCTATAATTTTTTAAGGAAGAAAAGTTTAATTTCCTGCACTATTTGGTTTCTTTTGGCAGAAAATAACTCAAATGTAAAAGCTGAAGACAAATAAAAGGAGAGAATATTAGAATCGAATTGAGGACACAAATTGCTGTAGAAGGTTTGCTTTCTGCTGAAAGGGTTTTGCTTTCAGTTGAATTAAATCTTGAACTTTCCTTTCTCTCTTTTACTATTGTAATTTTTGCTTCTTCTTTTTCACCAAGCCCATATGAAGTAAGTTAGAATAATAATATTCTTGATACCAATGCATACAAAAGTGTGTACTTTCAAGAAAGCAAATTTGCCTGTCCAAATCCACTTATTCTGGAATGGAAAAGACAAACTACTAAACAACTTAAAATCATATGTATGTATTGAAACCAACAAACTAAGAAATATGGGTCTCCAACATTGAAAGATATAGAAACTGATCTTTATTTAGTAAATGTTTGTTGAGAGCACATTCAGGGGCAAGGTTATTCCTGTTGTCTCTCAAGGTGTCATCTTCCAAAACTGGTTTTCTCCTATAATAGAAGAGAGCTTCCAACTGAAGAAAAAAGTCTTATCTATCTACCGCTTCAGGTGTAAAAGGTATCTGCAATCTTGATCTGATGACAAATTCCTTTATATCTTTTTCCTTCAAAAGGAAGCTTCGAGCAGGAACTTATTGGCAAATACACCCAGGGCTTCCTTTACAGCACCAGGTCTAACTCCCACTGCCACAAGACTACCAATTCTGACAAAGCTCATCCTGCATAAAAATCCCTCAATGTTGAGAGACTGGTAGTAATATCTATAATTTCCGTATGTGAGAGATGTGTACAATAAGTCCCCTCCAACAAAACCAACTTTCGAACTTTCAAAGATACAAATATGCACAGAGAAAGGATGTAGATAGACAAAGAGAAAGAAGAAGTAACTGATGAACTGAAGAGATTCACGATGCAGGAAATGGCAAGGGGATTTTCTTTATTTGAGGAGGCACTGTTAAGTTTTTCAGGCACAGGGCCTGAACGTAGAACCCTGCACGAAGATCCAGTGCTACCATGTCATCTATGATGAGAAAAAAAGGGCTACTACTCAGACACCACTGAACCATTTTTTCAAGAGGGTAAATAGAATTGAGTCTAGCATCAGAAACAGAATCTGTACCATTAACATGGGGGTGAGTGAAACTGTGGCTTGCCCTCTGTCTCCTTTGCTGATGATCCTTCAGCTCTACCATCTCCTACCTCCTCTATCTCCTCCAGTCTGTAACTCTTCTTGCATGGTCACTCAATACCAGCCCCTGTATGCCAGCTGTTGTGCTTCTCAAGGCATTATTTTTATGTATTATTTGTGTGAAAATTATTATAATCTTGTTACAGTAATGTATAGCTGATTGTGTTACTTGGGTACCTAGGCAACCTTGTTGGAACTTGTTCATATGTAGGGACTTAACTGCACTGAAACACAGAGATGACCAGGAGTGAGTGTAGGGAATTGTGAATGCAGTTCAATGACTAGGTGAGTCTTGCCTACTGGAAGAAATCAAAGGTATTTTTATGTCAAGTGCTCCCCAGCACTTACCTGCAACAGGGTAAATGCTGAATAAATGTTAATTTCACGTTTCTCCTCCAATACTACTTTATGTTGCTATAGCATTTTAAAGAACATGAAGCGTATTTATATGCATTTTCTTATTTGACCATTACAACACAGTTTGGATATCAGCTTTATTTTACGTTTCAAAATACAGACAATCTGAGAGGACAGATCTATATGGCCTGAGGTCACCCAGCTAGTCTTAGAATTCATAACCCTGATCTTCAGATTCCAAGACTCAGTCTCTCCTCTACTGTTCCAAGCTGCAAGTATTTAGTAATGTGTATCTGGCCATTTTCTATCTTATTTTAAAAATTCTTTTCACTGTATGTCTTCACACTTCGAAGGATCATTTATCATCTCCTTTGTTTTCTTTTCTGCTTGTTTCTCTGTTTCCCTGATTCTTAGGTTGTGCAAGTATTAGACGTATAATATTCATAAGTGCATGATTAAAGGTTCTTTATGCAGGATCTTGAGTTCCTCAAAGCTAATGATACCCTACAAACAAAGCACATTTTATTCTGGGCTTTGTTTTTCCTTCGAGCCCTTTTGCTCAGATACTAAACACAATTTGCTTTTTGCTTGTGAGATGGAAAGAAACAGTTGTGTGGCTACAGCTATTATCATGCCGTTACCATTCTGAGGTGTTGATTTTGTGCTTCACATTTTTCCTGTGTTCTTAACTTGATGTCCCATCTTGAATTTTTATTTCACTCTAATCATCTTTTAAATTTGAAGTCTTCTTTTTTACTTTGGCAATTTCAGTTGGAACACTAGGTTTGGAAAAAATGTTCACAGAAAAACTGAAGGTTAAATCAGTTTTATTCTGTAAACAGTGCCTAAATTATCATCTCCTTCCCATAACAACCCAATTAATATGTGAGAGCGGAACAGAAAAGCCAAAACGTGCTCTAAAAAGATAGAGCTAGTGCGACACCTACTGGTGAAGAACAAACTGCACTTTGTCATCAGTAACAAAATGGACTTCAGTCAACGGTCCTCCCAGAGAGATTTTATTTCAACAGACCTATATTGTGCGACTGCCTGGTAGGTCTCAGGCTCTGTGACATGCACTTGAACTACTGATAGGAGAGAGATGACCCTTCCATTCAGTAATCTAGCCATGTACTGGGGAAGAAATGTCCATCTACACACCTATCTTTAGGGAGATGACAAGTATGTCAGTACTGTATTTGGGTTGGGGACACGCAAGATGTTACAGGGGTCACAGAAACAATTTACTCTCATGGATCAGGAGGGATCCACAGAGGTGGTGATGTTGAAGCCCTGAAGGATGAGTAAGTTTAAGGCAACTTTTAACTGGGGTCAGTGTAGAATGCCAGAGCTGATCTGAAAATCACGCTACTTTGGGTGTGACCTTGGGTGACTTTTCTAAAAGAAATAAGGGAGTGGAGGGTTGATTGCATTTTTTAAAAATCTAACGCAAGGTGGGGAAGTTTTTTATAATATTTTGGGTTTTTTTTTTCTATTCACATTTTCTTTTAGCCTTGAATTCTTACTAAATTTCCTCCTGATTTTAAAATCTTGCTTCTAACCTGAGAATTTGCTATCTCAGTACTTAATGCTACACTAATTTTTCCAGAGTTCAAGGTACTTTAACACCAAAACATGGTCAACAACTTGCAGCCATTCAAGCACAGTAATGAGTAGGGTGTACTGAGGGAAAGGAGCTGCAGGTTGGAAATCAGAAGTTATTTTGGTTCACTTGGAACACAGAGAGTGGGCAGAGAGATGAGCCTGGAGAAATGGAGAGGCCCCAACCCCAGGGGGCTTTGAAAGCTCAACTCAGGAGTGTGGGTTGATGGTTTAGGCTTCAGGCACCACTGGAAGATGTACACATGACAGTGATAAAATCAGATTTTCTAATTAGAAAAATTACCCTCATTGCAGTGTGGAGGGAAGCAGGAAGACTGGTGAAGGCTAGGCAGGTAAGGTTCAAAGCTGTTTAAGAGCTCAAGAGACAGGAGAGCCTGAACTGGGGCAGGAAATATGGGGATGGGCAGAGAAGAAAGTGCTTTAGGAAGGAGCATCAGCCAATATTAGAGTGTGTCTGGATGTGGACTCTGAGAAAGAAGGATTTTTAAAGACACTTTATGCTTGCTTATATGGCTAGAAAAAAAAAGAGGACATTTCTTTTCCTTAAACAAAGAATGTAAAGCAGATCTTTTTCTTTGTATCTAACATTAGGAAAGAGTTAAAATATTTCTCATCAGGTAAGAGCATAATTGTTCCACAAGCCAAGCATGCAGTTTTACAAACTAAATTTGGAAATTTTCAAAAAGTATTGATCTCACCTGAAAACATTTAATGAATGCAATTGGGAAACAAGGGCCCAGAACTGGCAATTTGTATCAACAGTGCCTTAGTACTACCATAAAAACCACACCCACGATCTCTGGGAAATTTGGATCACCATAATATCTTCCAAAAAAGTTTTAAAATTTTTCAATGAACAGCTATGATTATAAATTGAGACATCAGATATAATGTGAAAGAGACCATGGTTTCCCTTGCTGTCAAAGTAATTCTAAAGAATACATTTTGTCCATTGAGTATCAGAGTAGAGCATGCACTTATTGATACATTTATTTATTCTACAAATATTTGTTGAGTGTTTGGATGAATGAGCTGCCGAGAAAAATACAAGTTTGAAATATAAATCTCTAACCTTCCATGAATGGATAGTTCATTTATTTTTCAAAATTTCTGTATGTACATCCTACCTACACCTATATGTATGCATACATGCACACATGTATGTGTGTATGTACATATTTATCATATATATCCATTAAACAATAGTTTTAAAACTATAAAGTATGAGGAAATATTCTAGAAATAAACAATAAAAATATCTTCTTTAGTAAACCTATTTGACCTGTGACAGTTGAACAGTGAGAAGAGATTATTTAATGCAGGTCTTATTTATATAAAAACATAATTTTACAGCTTTAAAGCACACATTACACTTTTAACCATCTGTATCATACTACCTAACAACAACTTGGTGTTGTTGTTCAGCTGCTAATTTCGTGTACGACTGTTTGCAACCCCATGGACTATAGCCCCCAGGCTTCTCTGTCCATGAGATTCTCCAGGCAAGAATACTGGAGTGGGTTACCATGTCCTCCTCCAGGGGATCTTCCTGACCTAAGAGTCAAACTAGTATCTTCTGCATTGTCAGGAAGATTCTTTACCACTGAACCACCAGAGAAGCCCAATATAATATTCCTCCTTCAATTGGGTTCATTAAATACAGCTTATAGAAACTTTAAAAAGAAAAAGTCAGGTGACTATTAAAGTTATGATTATGATTTATATATATATATATAGTTATATATAGTTACACACACTTCTTTGGGTACTACGTAGAGAAGATATGCATTTTGAAAACTGTTTCATTTAATACTTTACATGGTTCCAGAAGAATAATCATTACACACAGTATTCTCTTCAAAACAAAGTATTTATGAAGTATATTAAAAGTAGCACAAAGGAGAATAAAAACAACATAAAGTGAGTAAGGTTGTTACAACCATCACCTGGGAACATGTATCCTATAGTAGCTAAATAGGCAAACTGAATTATTTTTATCTGTAAAATTATTTGATCAAGAAATAAATATTATGTTTATTATAAGGTCTGTTTTTGAATCATCTGCTTGATATCTGCAACATGTATTTCAGATGCTAAATTAAATGTCATCAGGTAGCATTTATCCATGGTTTGGAATTTTACATTGTTCTGAGATACAAGAATTGAAAAAAGACAAACTCTAACTTTCTTATAAAAAAAAAAAACAACAAAACAGCTTTGGCTACATTACCTGGATTTGTTTATCAGAATGTTTACCACATCCTGACCTATAAAACAATGAGCCTTTATGAGGGTCAAATAAATAAGCAATGCTGCTAAGTGTGCAAGGTGTTTGGGCCCTCCATCAGGCCTGGGAGGGAATAATTGTCCATAACCAGCTTTCTCATAGTTTTGACATGCTTTACATGTAGACAAGTGAACTCAAACTAAGGGATAAACTGATTTCTCTTTTGGTATTAAGAAATGAAAGATAACAGTTTATATCTATTGAAATCTTTGGATGTACATAACCATCATAGGCAAGATGACTTTAAGCTTTGATTCATATAGCCATACACATTTCATTCTTGGTTTTACGGAAATGTTTAGTCAGTTTTCAATAAGATCATATGAGTACATTTCCCCAGGATTGAGCCATGCAATCTGTTTTGTGGTAAAATGCATAAACTGTTGAGTGAATGAATGACATCAGTTCAATGAGTGAGTGGACCTAGATTGTAATATTTCATCTAACACAAAATTACACCAACCACCATAGTCTCTCACTGGATCATGCTGATGGCCTCTCTTTGTATATTCTCCACATAGCAGCCAGAGTGGTCTTGTTGAAACAATTCAGATCGTGTATTTCCTTGACGTCTTCCTGTGGTAGATAGTCTATTGGGGCCCCTTCTAGCCTGCCTTCCTGTATGCGAACGCCAGAAAGACAAATTTCATGATAAGTTCCCCCAACTACAGACACCCAAGCCACATTTGGAAGACAGGTTCATCAGATTTGGCAGACGAGTTAATCATCTTCCTGCCGTTGGGCCATTGCCCTGATAAGCAGCACCTTAGAGACCTCAGGATTTTCTGCATCAGTGCTCTCATAGCCAGTCACTCACTCTTTGGGTGGTGAGAACGAGATGTCATATTGCTGGTGGTTTGTTAGCCCTGGATTGTAGCTAACTCCCCATCTTCTTTATAGGAGCAGAGACAGCAATGCCGCTTGGAAGGTGCTTTAAAGACTTGTTCTAGGAGTCTTTCCAGGAGGTCCAGCCTAGACCCCCATCCCTCTCTCCCTTCTAGTGATGTTCAAGCACTTATTCTCTATATAAACCACTTCCTGCTTCACAAAGTGCTTTTATTTCTGTATCGAAACACTAATTGGTACACTTCTGACTGAGATTAAAAATCTAAATATTTTCACTGATCTCTGATTCCATGGTAATCTCCTTGTTACTGTGCGGATGTCACCTTCTATTACTCTCCCTCTTCCTCATTCCACCTTGGTCACAGCTTCCCGATCTTGTTGAGATACACCACATGCTCCTTCCTCAGGGCTTTGCACTTGTTATTCGCGTTGCCTTGAATACTCTACGTCCAGGTATTTTATCTGCATGCCTGACTCCATTACTTCTTCTAGATCTCTTGTTCAAAGATCACCTTCGTGGGTGGCATCCTTAATCACACTACATAAAATAGCAATGGCTCCCAACACTCTCCTGCCCCTCACTCTGCTTGATTTTTCTCTATAGCTCTTATCATCACTCAACATTCCGTGTACTTAGCTGTCTACTTGCTTATCACTGCCTCTTTCCACTAAAGTGCATATGCTATGAAAACAGACACTGCCACTGACCTATAACCTGCCTAGACAACAATGCCTGTCTGAGAGCAGGTGCTTAACAAATAATCATTAAGTGAATGGTGTGTGCTAAAGTAGTTGTGAAAGTCTTTAGTCAAATGGGAGAGCTAGAGATTTTCACAATTTACCAACCAGTTACTATGTGGCAAGTACTATTCTCTACCTTACATGAGACAAAAGACCATCACCTGTCCCTGGACAAATGGTAGTGGGGGTCAGACAAGTCAAAGATAATTGTAGTCAATTATACATCAATAAAACTGGGAAGAATAGATAATTGTAATTTATTCACTCATCCAACATATATTTATTGAGCACCTACTAGAAGAGAGAGAAAATTTTCACAAGCTTTCTATGTGCCAACCATTGTGAAAAGGCACAATAAGATTTATCTAATATATTTCACAGCAACCCAATATGGTAAGTAATTGTGGTCCCTGATTTACAACCAAGAAATCTAAGGCTACCTGAGGCCCAAGGTTGCCCTATTAGTGAAAGATAAAGATTAGACCCTAGTTCTGTCTGAGGCGATACTATTATTCTGCTTAAAGGGACTTGGAAAAAAGCCATCTGTTATGAGATCAGAAGAGCTTTCTGAGTAGAACACTGACTCCAAAAGTAATATGCTGAAATTAGGCAAAGATTGGAGGGTAGGGCAAGCCAGGCTGATTGAATGGCATATGTGAAATATTGTGATAGTCTACTTTGCCTGAAGAAAGAAACACAGGTTTTCTGGGTTTCTGTTTTCATTGATAAAGTATGCTAAATTTTGGCCTTCTGAATTACAAAACACACACACACCACTATAAACAATGGCAAAATCAATTTAATATATGATATAAATCAATCATGCAATACAAATAATCAGCATGAAAGAATTACATATAAAAATGAGATTGAGGAAGATCTAGAATTCCAGAGTCTAACAAAAGAGATATGATTGCCTATAAACAACATTTTCCATTTATAGCATATAATTAAATAACTTACGTGACAATTAAATTACATGCCAATTAAATAGAATTGCAAGCTTTAATAAAACAAGTTAAAAACAAGTGGAAGTTATTACTGAAGCACATCAGTTGCTTTTTTTTCTGCTAAGTTGAATTGACATTCTAAAAATTAATACTGACCTACATTATGCACTTTCTGTATTTAGAATATAAGTTTAAGAACAGGCTACTAAACATTTTCAAGGTAAAAATTAAATGAGGTTAAGAGGATTAGATGCTTATTTCATCCAAAAAATAATAATAAAGGGAAATAAATGTTTTGAGGGATGGATTGGTTTTACTTTTATTTTTTGAAGAATTTCATTTTTTTTTCTGTTGACCATCCAAAGTAAGGTTTTCTTTGAAGCAAGATAACAAGAGCTAAGCTTTGATAGCACATAAGGTCAACTTTTTCATACTTGATCCAAATGTCAATTTTGTAATTTATAGTTAATGTACAAACCTGTATACATACCTCTGTGTTTTCTTCTGCGACACAATTTAAACTTCAAATTAAATATGATATACATTGTGTGTGTGTGTGTGTGTGTATTAGTTGAGACAGAAATTTTACAGGTAGGAAAACCTAACCCACCTTTATCCTCCTTCATTCTTCAAACATTTGAGTGCCTGCTCTTGGCTAGCACTCTGCTAGGTCTTATTCCTCACCTCAAGAAGCTTAAGTTCTAGTGCAAGAAAGTTAAAGGGAAAGATGAAAACATTCAGTCCTCCTGATCCAAAACTGCTAATCATACTAAACTTCAGTGATTCCATCTTCTTTCCAATTGTGTTTTTTAAATTTATAGAAATTCACGCCCACAAATGGTTTGAGTGACATCTGATGAATAGCTGCTCCCACATTCTACCTACCTTCCAGAAGGAAAAATGTCTTGTTCATCTTCTAAATACATGCACACAGGAATACATGCAAATCATCATAAAATTAAATGATGAGTTTCCAATTTTGTCTGGAGAAAAGGTTATAAATGGGAAATAAATGACATGGACAGGAGCAAGGGCAGGAAGAGTCTGAGTTTGAAGGGCAAGTCAGAGGGGAAGGCTGAGCAGCATATGCTACACGCAATTGGATAAACTTAAATGTAGATGAAGCAAAGTAGTGAAAATAAGGCTGGAAGTTGAAGATTGATTATAGGTTTGATCCAGGGTTAGGTTTCCTTGAGTGGCTTTTGTACGAACGTGGCTCAAGGCAGTTGAGGGTTTCTAATGACCACCCTAGGCTTGATGGAATGGGAGGTTAAGGCCAATGGACTGAGGAGAAATGAGGGGTCAAATGAATGAAGGGACTAAGTGAAGATGAAGAGCAGGAATCATTAAAAGAAGAAAAAGGATTTTAAACTACCTCTGCTCTGGAAGTTGATTTCTCCCCTCTAATCACTTTAGAAAGGAGCATTAAATTGTCCTGGTCCTCACCCTGGGGGCTGGAAGTGAGGTAAATGAGGTCACAGCCATAGTAATAACACAGATTCTATTATTTCAGTGAGTCCAGTCATGGGCTCAGGGCACCCAGCTCCCTGAAAAATCTTCCCCAAGTATTTCTGTCTAGACAGAGTCTACTTTTCAGGAACCTGAGTGCTGTTGCTTCTGTACTGCATAACCCAGTCCCGCAGTCAGCCTCTGAATACCCCTACCCTGGGGGAAAATTGGGTAGAGTGCTTGGACCACCTGGTTGCAAATTCCCTATCTTTGGTGAAATCAAAGTGTTCTGAATGTTTACTTTTAAAATGCATTTTGAGTATATTTTCATGCAGAAATGAAGGTATATTCCACAAATTAGTCCATACTGAATATTTACTCACTTATTCAAGAAATACTTGGTAAGTTCCTTCCGTGTGTGAGGTACAGAGAATTCAGGAAATGAAAGACAGAGTCCCTACACTCAAGACATTTACACTACTGTAGTTATGGAAGCAGGCAAGTAAGTAGTAGATTGCAATAGCGGATGTGCTTATTTGCTTCTATGTTTGTGGGGGCTGTGTGTGTGTGTGTGTGTGTGAGTGTGTGTTTAGACCTATCTTCTTCCAAAACAGAATTTAACAGTCTAGGCAGGGTGGCAACTGTTCACATTTACTCTAGGAGTACAGAAAAGGTGCCCGACTCTGACTAGATAGAGGTGGTCAGGGAAGACTTTGTCCAGGAGGTTATCATATTGCAAGGCTTGAAATTTCATGTGCTGCCTTGACCTCTTTCAGTCTCACAGGGTCCCAAAAGCTTAGCCATTGCATTCCTCTACTCTTGCCAGATATGCCTTCACCTGGCAGGAAAGCCTCCCCACCCAGCTAGTTCCTCTGTAAGTCAGACTGGCTACAACTATCCTGTCCTCAGTTTAATGAGTTTTCCCTGGAAGCCAGCCTGTGAAACTCTTCAAACAAACAAATCACACCCCAACAGGAACCACAGCATCCTCTACCCCCTTGTTACTACAAAGCCTGCCTCTCACACTCCTTCTGGTTCATTCTGCCTCTGAATACATCCCCCTTGTGACCCCAGATGGCATTCAGTCCCTCTTCCCTGGACTGTGAGTACATGTGACTAGTATCACTTTCCAATTTCATCCAACCTGTGTTGGGTGTTGCGAGTTTGGCCGTCTCACACTGTTTAGGGCAAGAGATTGATAGCTTATGGTGAATGGTGTAGAATTCGTGACCTCCAAAGAAGATTTAGCTTCCGCATTAGGGACCAGGCTTGATCACTCAAGAGCTTTTGTGTAGCAGAGTTTTACTGAAGTGAAAAAAGGGACAGAGAAAGCTTCTGACACAGACATCAGAAGGGGGATGGAGAGCGCCCCTCTCGCTGGTGTTAGCAAGGGAGTGATATATGTATTTTAGTTAGTTATTACAATAAATCAAAAGAATGTCTCAAGGTTGTAAAGATCTTACTAGACCCACTCCCGTAATTTACATTTTAAGATAACAGGATTAGCCAGAAGGTTTTCTGGAAGGAGAAACTGTCCTCAAGCAGGACACATTGTTGTTATATAATCTGGGGCTCTCAAGGAGGAGATAGAGGTCTGGAATTCTCAAAGAGGAGGAAAGGACAAATGCCTTTTTTTTCCTCTACATTCGTTAGTCTTAGTCACGTAAAATATTTTTTTATGATTACATGACAAACAACTCAGTTTAAACTCTGAGAAGGGTGTCAGAGCAGAGAGATGAGTATGGTGTATTGTCTAAAGGAACAATGTGTTGATTAAGACCCCATGTAGTGAAGGCTGAAGCTGCAAAGGCAGGGCCCTTTGTGCAAAGCTGTGGAGCTCATGGTTCTTCCTAAAATGCATTAAGCTATTTTAATCAGACATTAAACAGAGAACATTCTGGCAGTGTGTAGCCAATGGATTTAAAGTAGGACAAGAGTAACAGTCGAGCAGCCAGTGAGAACACCAGGATAGAATTCCAAGCAGGAAGTACCAAGGGTTCCAACCAAGGCATGGGCAGTGAGTCAGATTCTATAGGTACAAAGAGAATAGAATCCATTCAACTTGGTGACCAACTGGATGCAGGACTGGGGACATAGGAAAGGGAAGAAGAGAGAATGATTGCTGGACTTGGGTCAGCAGGTTCAAAATTATATTCATGCACTGAGATAGGAAATACAAGAAGAGGAACAGGTTTGTGACTGGGAAGAATTCAGTTCTTGACATACTGATTTGGAGAGGTTCACGAAACATCCAAGTGCTTTCCAGTGGGGAAGTCCATATGGGCCTTAGAGAAGGTTGGAGATAAAAGTTGGAGAGTCATTAGCTCAAAGGTGATACCAATGCCTGGGTTCAGGATAAGGGAATGCATAGAGAAAAAGGAGTGCCAGTCAAGGGCAACATATACAGGAAAGAGTCAAACACAGTGAAGCACATTCACAGTTAAGAGGTGAATGGAAGAAGCAGTGTTTGTAAGAAAACTGAGAAGGGTCCAAGGGTACCAGGAAAATGATGTTCTGGAAGACCAGATGGGAAAGAAATTGAGGTGTTTGTATTTTAAAAGAGATAATGAAGGTACAAATTGAGGGGCTAACTGATAGACCGAAGTTCATGAAGAGGCCAGAGCAATGGGATTCAGAGAAAAGACAGAAATTATTCTTAATAAGGGATGTTATCACTTCCAGTGAAGCAGGAGATAAAGACAAAACAAAAAAAGAAGTTAAGTCGCTCAGTCATGTCCAACTTTTTGCGACCCCATGGACTGTAGCCCACCAGGCTCCTCCGTCCATTCTCCAGGCAAGAATACTGGAGTGGGTTGCCATTTCCTTCTCCAGGGGATCTTCCCGGCCTAGGGATCGAACCCAGGTCTCCCGCATTGCAGGCAGACGCTTTAACCTCTGAGCCACCAGGGAAGCAGGCTGCACATAAATTTGTAAGTGTGAATAGGGTTAGTGTTTTCTTCAATTAGAAAAAAATTTCAGATAAATTGCCTACCATTGGGTGGAATAACACTCTGGAAAACAGTATTCTTCATTTGGTTAACCAGCAGGCTGATGATAAAAAGGCAAAGAATTCCAGCATCTTTAAAGTTTTCATTTATGTGGAAATGTAGTTTGATAGACATAAAAGGAACAGAATCTGAGATGCACTTAGAAGTTAGTAATAGATCTATAAACAAGAATATGTGAAACCAGCTAATAAACTCAGAACCTACTCCAGGATGAAAGAAACTGCAAGACATGTAAAAACTCAAATTACATGGATAAACTGTGAAATAGAATTACAGTGTTAATTCCTAAGAAAATAATAGCTCACCGAATAATGCAAGGGTACAATTTTGTTAAAACACATTTGTCACACCTACTAAAACTGCTTTGATTAGAAGTGAGGCTTTCAGTTGGATTTCAAATGTGATGCTGCAATCAAAATAAACATCCAAAACAAATTGATGAACCCAAGTTCATCTTGGGTTTTATATTAACCATAAGTGAAGTCTGAGAGTTCATTACTGGGAATGTAAACACAAAGTTTCCTCAAGATCAGGTAGTTCTTATCACCAAAAGAATCTTTTTAAAAAGAAAATGGAATATTTTCAGAGGACAATATATTATTTCAAAAAACAAGAATAAAATAAATAAATCATTATGATCCACTTAGGACAAATTTAATACAAATACACTATAATTTTCTATGGAGCATGTCATAAGGATAAATCATAAATTATCAACACAGGTAGGAACTAATTCTGAATGTGCAGCCATACAGTTATAGAAGAGTCAAAATAAATATATGACTCTGAGATGTAATAAGTTGTTTATTTTGATATTAAACTCCTTAAATCTTTATTTTAGAAAATACTTCTCTTAAATAGAATTTAGCTACTGATTTGTCAGAAATAACATTTTGTTAAAAAATACTTGAAAATGTCAGAAAAATAAACATGTTGGGGAAAAATATTTATAACCCCATCACTAAGATAAAACATTTTAAAAAATAACTACCAGATATCTCTTGCAATGGTCTTCCTGATGATTCAGCAGTAAAGAATCTGCCTGCAGTCAGATGTGGGTTCGATCCCTGGGTCAGAAACATCCCCTGCAGGAAGAAATGGCAACCCATTCCAGTATTCTTGCCTGGAAAATCCTATGAACAGAGGAGCCTGGCAGTCTATGGTCCATAGGGTTGCAGAGAGTCAGACATGACTGAGCACGCACCCATCACTTGCAATGCTTTAAGTAAACACAGATAACAATATAGAAGTGGAATTATAATATGCATCTTCTCTATCCTTTAAACTTAATATTCTTAATACTATGTCTTGAACACTACTAATCCATATCTGTTATTGAAGTTCTTTTTTCACTTCTCCTAATTTGCTCTTTGTTTTATAATCTAAGCTTTTGAATAATAGTAGGAAGAAATTTTCACCTCTAAAGATTGTAAAAATAGTCTATCACATTTCTGTTTTATATAATTTCATTTATCACATTTTAAACGTTCTAACCATCTAAAAGTCTTTTGATACTATATGTGAAGTCAGATTGTAGTCGTTTTTCTCCAAATGGGTACCCAGTTCTCTAAGTAACTTTTCCCCTCTGAAAAGCTATTTTTATCACCTGCGAAAGTGAGAAACATTTCTAGACTGTTCCACTGCTCTATTGCTATTCTTGGATTAATATGTCTCTACTTTAGTAACTCTAATTTCATGTCTTGTGAGACTTTTTCTCTTTCCTTCTGAAGATTTCTGCTTAGTTGCCCGCTTTTTTTTTTCTTCCCATAGACACACACACACACACAAACGCACACACAAAGAACTTCATAAACATTTTTTCAGGTTCCTCAGTTCAGTTCAGTCGCTCAGTCGTGCCCGACTCTCTGCGACCCCATGAATCACAGCACGCCATGAATCATGGAGCAGGCCAGGCCTCCCTGTCCATCACCAACTCCCGGAGCTCACTCAGACTCATGCCCATCGAGTCAGTGATGCCATCCAGCCATCTCATCCTCTGTCGTCCCCTTCTCCTCCTGCCCCCAATCCCTCCCAGCATCAGAGTCTTTTCCAATGAGTCAACTCTTCACATGAGGTGGCCAAAGTACTGGAGTTTCAGCTTTAGCATCATTCCTTCCAAAGAAATCCCAGGGCTGATCTCCTTCAGAATGGACTGGTTGGATCTCCTTGCAGTCCAAGGGACTCTCAAGAGTCTTCTCCAACACCACAGTTCAAAAGCATCAATTCTTCGGCGCTCAGCCTTCTTCACAGTCCAACTCTCACATCCACACATGACCACAGGAAAAACCATAGCCTTGACTAGACGAACCTTTGTTGGCAAAGTAATGTCTCTGCTTTTCAATATGCTATCTAGGTTGGTCATAACTTTCCTTCCAAGGAGTAAGCATCTTTTAATTTCATGGCTGCAGTCACCATCTGCAGTGATTTTGGAGCCCAAAACAATAAAGTCTGACACTGTTTCCACTGTTTCCCCATCTATTTCCCATGAAGTGATGGGAGCAGATGCCATGATCTTTGTTTTCTGAATGTTGAGCTTTAAGCCAACTTTTTCACTCTCCTCTTTCACTTTCATCAAGAGGCTTTTGAGTTCCTCTTCACTTTCTGCCGTAAGGGTGGTGTCATCTGCATATCTGAGGTTATTGATATTTCTCCCGGCAATCTTGATTCCAGCTTGTGTTTCTTCCAGTCCAGCGTTTCTCATGATGTACTCTGCATATAAGTTAAATAAGCAGGGTGACAATATACAGCCTTGACGTACTCCTTTTCCTATTTGGAACCAGTCTGTTGATCCATGTCAAGTTCTAACTGTTGCTTCCTGACCTGCATACAGGTCTGCCTCTCAAGAGGCAGATCAGGTGGTCTGGTATTCCCAACTCTTTCAGAATTTTCCACAGTTTATTGTGATCCACACAGTCAAAGGCTTTGGCATAGTCAATAAAGCAGAAATACATGCTTTTCTGGAACTCTCTTGCTTTTTCTATGATCCAGCGGATGTTGGCAATTTGATCTCTCGTTCCTCTGCCTTTTCTAAAACCAGCTTGAACATCAGGAAGTTCACGGTTCACATATTGCTGAAGCCTGGCTTGGAGAATTTTGAGCATTACTTTACTAGCATGTGAGATAAGTGCAATTGTGCAGTAGTTTGAGCATTTTTTGGCATTGCCTTTCTTTGGGATTGGAATGAAAACTGACCTTTTCCAGTCCTGTGGCCACTGCTGAGTTTTCCAAATTTGCTGACATATTGAGTGCAGCACTTTCACAGCATCATCTTTCAGGATTTGAAAGAGCTCAACTGGAATTCCATCACCTCCTTTAGCTTTGTTCGTAGTGATGCTTTCTAAGGCCCACTTGACTTCACATTCCAGAATGTCTGGCTCTAGGTCAGTGATCACATCATCGTGATTATCTGGGTCGTGAAGATCTTTTTTGTACAGTTCTTCTGTGTATTCTTGCCATCTCTTCTTAATATCTTCTGCTTCTGTTAGGTCCATACCATTTCTGTCCTTCATCGAGCCCATCTTTGCACGAAATGTTCCCTTGGTATCTCTAATTTTCTTGAAGAGATCTCTAGTCTTTCCCATTCTGTTGTTTTCCTCTATTTCTTTGCATTGATCGCTGAAGGCTTTCTTATCTCTTCTTGCTATTTTTTGGAACTCTGCATTCAGATGCTTATATCTTTCCTTTGCTCCTTTGCTTTTCGCTTCTCTTCTTTTCACAGCTATTTGTAAGGCCTCCCCAGACAGCCATTTTGCTTTTTTGCATTTCTTTTCCACGGGGATGTTCTTGATCCCTGTCTCCTGTACAATGTCACGAACCTCATTCCATAGTTCATCAGGCACTCTATCTATCAGATTTAGGCCCTTAAATCTATTTCTCACTTCTACTGTATAATCATAAGGGATTTGATTTAGGTCATACCTGTATGGTCTAGTGGTTTTTCCCTACTTTCTTCAATTTAAGTCTGAATTTGGCAATAAGGAGTTCATGATCTGAGCCACAGTCAGCTCCTGGTCTTGTTTTTGCTGACTGTATAGAGCTTCTACATCTTTGGCTGCAAAGAATATAATCAATCTGATTTCAGTTCCTAAAAAGTCCTATTGAGATTTTAGTATGAATTACTTTGTAGAGTATGAGGGGAAGGAAAATCTTTACATAAATCTGACCTAGAAATCTTTGAGTGTTCTTCTATGTTTCCCAGGAAAGTTTTATAGTTGTTTTTTAAGATCCTATATGCTTCTTTTAGATTTGGTTAGTTATATTTCACTGTCTTTGAATTAGTAATGGTTGTACTGCCATTGTGAATAAAGTCTTTTCCCATTATATTTTCTAACTGATCAACTGACTTTTATTAATTTATAGATATTAATTTTGTATATTTCTTATGCAATTAACTACTTTCTGAACTCATTAATAGTTTTTCTGTTTGTTCTCTTGCATTGTCCAGGTTTTAAATAACAGAACTGTAAATAGTGATTCTTCTGCACATTCTCTTCAAGTATCTGATTACATAAAGTTTTAAAAATTTAAATGATATGCTTATTACTCATACTTTCCATTGATTTTGCATGGAGAAAATATATACTATCAGTGAATAAACTTAGCTCTTTTGGTTGGCTCAGTAAAGATTTCCTTAATTACTATTTTCCCCCCCTGGGTTCTTTGGAGGGAGCACACTTGTAATTCAAAGGATGCATTTAGGACTTCCCTAGTGGTACAGTGGATAAGGATCTACCTGCCAACGCAGAAGGCATGGGTTTGATCCTAGTTTGGAAAGATTCCCCATGCCATGGAGCAACTAAGCCCATACACCACAAGTTGCGGAGCCCACGCACTGCAACTGCTAAAGCCTGTGCATCTAGAACCTGTGCTCCACAATAAGAGAAGCCACCACAAGGAGAAGCCTGTGCACTGCCACTAGAGAAAGCCCACGCAAGGCAAGAAGACTTGGCGCAGCCAAAAACATAGGTTGGGTTTCTATTTGTTTTTTGTTGGCTCTTACTTGTTTTCTCATCGCTTTTCTTTACATTTTTGAAGAGGGATAAAATTTACCCATATGATCAATGAAGTTTACTGTAGTCAGTAATGCTGACTCGTACCTCCTATGGGAATTTGTATTTAGGTTTCCTTTTATTTTTTGGTGTCTTTCAGGATGCTCCATCTTCATTCCTCCTTTTTCTCAACTTATTTTTTATGGTTAATAAAAATGAAAGGATGATTATTTAGACATTTTCTGCAGGACTGAAAAAAGTCAGCTTTCATTGCAATCCCAAAGAAAGGCAATGCCAAAGAACGCTCAAACCACTGCACAATTGCACTCATCTCACACACTACTAAAGTAATGCTCAAAATCCTCCAATCCTCACAGGCTTCAGCAATACGTGAACTGTGAAATTCCAGATGTTCAAGCTGGTTTTAGAAAAGGCAGAGGAACCAGAGATCAAATTGCCAACATCCACTGGATCATGGAACAAGCAAGAGAGTTCCAGAAAAACCTCTATTTCTGCTTTATTAACTATGCCAAAACCTTTGACTGTGTCGATCACAATAAACTGTGGAAAATTCTGAAGGAGATTGGAATACAAGACCACCTGACCTGCCTCTTGAAAAACCTGTATGCAGGTCAGGAAGCAACAGTTAGAACTGGACATGGAACAACAGACTGGTTCCAAATAGGAAAAGGAATATGTCAAGGCTGTATATTGTCACCCTGCTTATTTATCTTATATGCAGAGTACATCATGAGAAACGCTGGACTGGAAGAAGCACAAGCTGGAATCAAGACTGCTGGGAGAATTATCAATAACCTCAGATATGCAGATAACTCCACCCTTATGGCAGAAAGTGAAGAAGAACTGAAAAGCCTCTTGATGAAAGTGAAAGAGGAGAGTGAAAAAGTTGGCTTAAAGCTCAACATTCAGAAAACTAAGATCATGCATCCAGTCCCATCACTTCATGGCAAATAGATGGAGAAACAGTAGAAACAGTGGCTGACTTTATTTTTTGGGGTTCTGAAATCACTGCAGATGGTGATTGCAGCCATGAAATTAAAAGACGCTTATTCCTGGGAAGAAAAGTTATGACCAACCTAGACAGCATATTCAGAAGCAGAGACATTACTTTGTCCACAAAGGTCTGTCTAGTCAAGGCTATAGTTTTGCTAGTAGTCATCTATGGATGTGAGTTGGACTATAAAGGCTGAGCGCCGAAGAATTGATGCTTTTGAAGTGTGGTGTTGGAGAAGACTCTTGAGAGTCCCTTGGACTGCAAGGAGATCCAACCAGTCCATCCTAAAGGAGATCAGCCCTGGGTGTTCATTGGAAGGACTAATGTTGAAGATGAAACTCCAATACTTTGGCCACCTGATGCGAAGAGCTGACTCATATGAAAAGACCCTGATGCTGGGATATATTGAGGGCAGGGAAGAAGGGGATGACAGAGGATGAGATAGTTGGATGGCAACACCGACTCAATGGACATGGGTTTGGGTGGACTCCAGGAGTTGGTGATAGACAGGGAGGCCTGGTGTGCTACGGTTCATGGGTTGCAGAGTTGGACACGACTGAGCAACTGAACTGAACTGAACTGAACCACAGGACAGAGTGCTAATAAGTACTTTGTAGATATTATCTTCGGAGAAGGCAATGGCATCCCACTCCAGTACTCTCACATGGAAAATCCGATGGACGGAGGAGCCTGGTAGGCTGCAGTCCACGGGGTCTCTAAGAGTCGAACATGACTGAGCGACTTCACTTTGACTTTTCACTTTCATGCATTGGAGAAGGAAATGGCAACCCACTCCAGTATTCTTGCCTGGAGAATCCCAGGGATGGGGGAGCCTGTTGGGCTGCCATCTATGGGGTTGCACAGAGTCGGACACGACTGAAGCAACTTAGCAGCAGACATTATCTTGTTTAACTTGTACAAACTCTCTGAGGTAGATGTTACTACCATATTACATGTAAGGAAAATGAGACTTCAGATCACTTGGTAACTTGCCCAGGACTCTACAACTAGTCAATAGTAGAGCCAGGATTTAAAGCCAGGTCTTCTGCCTCCATAACCCACGCTCTTAACCCTACCAGAGGGCTTCATGTACCCTGGCTCTCCTCCCTGCTCATGAGGGAGCTGTTCTTCTCAGATCTATACCTGGAGTGAGGTGGCCTCTTAACTACTTGCTCAAGTAAGACATGAATGTCTTCTCCTCTGTCACCTACAAACTGGCACTTGCCATCTACCTCTACAAGGATCAAATTATGAGCTGCTGCAGCTGCTGTCTTTCAACACCCCCTGGGGTGAAAGTTCACGTGAAGATCAGCAATGAGGAACTTTGTACTCTTGGAAAATCTGGCAGAACAGGTTTCAGATAATTAGATATTTTCAGAAGATTTTATGAGCCCAATTCTTGCATCTCTTTGTATCTAGAAAAGCATTAAAGTCCTTCATGGTGACGTCTGCTCATCGTGATTAGCAGTGACCTTCACAAGACTAGCAGCAATATGCTGCGAAACCTATGTGCTTGATTGCATGTAATTCCCCTTCACCAAAATCACGTATATACTCACCATCTCCTCTACCTCTTTGGAGCAGTTTCTCAGAGCTATTTGAGACACTGTCTCCTGGGCTATAGTCCTCATTCTGCCCCTAAAACTTAACTTTAACTCGCATGTTTTATTTGTGCCTTTTCCTCCAATTGACAGCTCTTAGTCTGGCTTTTCTAAAGTCAAAGACAAATGTCTGTTACGTGACTGCTGTGTAGTCTCCAGCATTTGCTACAATCTGAGTCTGCCACTCTCCACCCATTTACAAGGCTTTCTCTGGAGTGACTGTATATCCAAGAGTACGAAGTCGCCCTTCCCTTGAACCTGAAGTTGTACCAAAAATTTAATCCTGTAGTCTATAAAAAGGAGATGAGGAATGCTGAGGCCTGGGCATATGTCTCTAGCTGGCTCAGATACTTTCTGTGTAATAAGGTTTGATACTCTAGGTGGCCTGCATTAGAGGTAGTGACTGAGTGGAGGCTTTTTCTTTTTACCTACTCTGCAGGTAATTTGGGTCAATATGTCAAATGACTGACACTGGAGTTAGTATATATTCCCAATGGACTTTGGCACAGGGTTTCCTCTTTAGTTATTAGTACTGTTGTCTCTTTGTGGATACCTTTACATGAAGCTGGGAAAAGATAAAATCAAGACTGCTAATCGGTGGCCACATTTACTTGCGTGCATTTGTGCTCAGTCACTCAGTCATGCCCAACTCTTCTGTGACCCCATAGACTGTAGCCTGCCAAGCCCCTCTGTCCATGGAATTTTCCAGGCAAGGATACTGGAGTGGGTTGCCATTCCTTTCTCAAGGGGGTCTTCCCAACCCAAGGGCTGGACCCATGTCTCCTGCACGGGCAGGTGCATTGTTTCCTATTGAGCCACCTGGAAAGCCCATCGCCACATTTAACACACGTTTAATGAGCATCTGTATCAGGCAATCAGTTGGGATCAGTGTTAGACTCCCTCTTAAAGAACATACATGGACTGTCCCCATCAACACCTATCGATCATTGACACGGTCCAAAGTGGATTTAGATTTCTTTCTATGATACATTTCCTAGACTCCTTCCTTGGCTGGAGGAAGCTCCCATAATACAAGCTATTCCTAAGCCCCATGGATTAGCAAAATTGTCCTCTGACAGTTTTAAATGACATTTAAAAAAAAATCACTGGACCAAAGGAAAAGGTAGCATTGGAAAAAGAACTAAGGATTGAGCTGAGCTGTTTTCCTGTATGTGAGACATGGTTGAAGAGGCTGAAAGAGCCAGGTCAAAGTGACCTGCTGTTCTTGAGTTATCTTGTGCAGAAAAAAAGCTTTTACGCTGTGAATTGTGGAGGCCCCTTGGCACACATAGGATTTCTTGCCTCTGTAAAGCTGAGCTAAGGACATTATAAAATGCTACCTGATTTTTCTTCCCTTTTCTGAAGCATACAAGTTATTTTGTACTTCTCTGGCCAAAGCTACTTTGGATAGCAGGAGCGAACAAATGCATTGAAATATTAAGTGTGTAGCTGGCAACCTCAAGCTACCCTAGGTGTCCCTCATTTTTGTCCCTAGGTCACCTTTTGTGATGGTCAGTTTTCTGTCAATGTGTCATGTTTCAAGTAGATTGTTTTAAGTAGATTGCCCTCCATGATGCAGGTAGGCCTCATGCACTCAGTTGAAAGCCATAGGAACAAAAATTGAGGTTTCCCAGAGAAATAATTCTGCCTTAGTACTGCAATACAGAAACTCATCAGGCCCCATAATTGTATGAGAAAATTCCTTAAAATAAATCTATCTATCTATCTATATATATATATATATACACACACACACATTTTACTCCATGTGTTTTACTCAGCTCTCATCTCTACTCCATTCTAAGCTCAAGAATGTGGACTATGTCTTATATACACACATTTTACTCCATGTGTTTTACTCAGCTCTCATCTCTACTCCATTCTAAGCTCAAGAATGTGGACTATGTCTTATATACCTTTGTATCCTCAAATCCCAGCACAGTGCCTTCTAAACTCAATGTATTCAATATTTTGAAATAATAGAATAATCCCTTCATAAAGGACTTGAATCAGAAGGTAAGTGACAACTGAGGCAAAGATGATTAACAGGGTCAGAACTAACAATCTTGGGCAAAATGAGGCCGGAAACCAGGCAGCCCAACACGTGTTGTAGCCAGGGTTACAAGCCAGGAATGCCAAAGGCCTGGAAATTAAATGAGTTTAATTTCAGCCCACCAACATAATGTCAGCTCAGGTTTATCCTACTAATCACGTGACCACTGGCATGACAGTTCACCTTCTTAGGCTCAGGGTGGCTGATCTGTTTGATCTTTTAACCACATATTATATGATTCTAAGCAAATACTATTCTAAGGTCAAAGCAAATGGACAGAAATTCAGATGGTTAAAACATGAAATAATGCTTGTTGATTCTACAAGTTATTCTCTACTTTGTATCAGGGACAGCACTGGTGACTGGGGTAGTAGCCCTGGGACTACAAGCAGCAATAGTGCTGTGAAAACAGTTTGCTGAAAACTCAGACAAGGACAGAACTAGAATGACAAGGAGATGTGTACAGGAAATATGTCCAAAGCTGCTGCTAAGTCACTTCAGTCATGTCTGACTCTGTGCAACCCCATAGACGACAACCCAGCAGGCTCCGTCGTCCCTGGGATTCTCCAGGCAAGAACACTGGAGTGGGTTGCCATTTCCTTCTCCAACGCATGAAAGTGAAAAGTGAAAGTGAAGTCGCTCAGTCATGTCCGACTCTTGGCGACCCCATGGACTGCAGCCCACCAGGCTCTTCCGTCCACGGGATTTTCCAGGCAAGAGTACTGGAGTGGGGTGCCATTGCCTTCTCTGATGCTATATAATCACAAATATGGTAGTTAATGCATAAAATTTGGCTAGTTTTTTCTTTTAAATAAACTGAACTGTATTAATGAATTGTGCAGTGTTAAGTTAGCAGTATGCTTTAGCTTATTCAATAGATGAGGCAAATGTGAAAACAGATTAAGCTGACTTTTACAAAATAATTATTCCTTTATCTTTTTGAATGGGAATAAATCTTCCATTTTGAAATGTATATAAAATGCTAGTCTCTAGATTCTTAACATTGCTTTTTAAACAACTTTTTAAAATGTTTACTCTACAAGACTAACCTGTAAAAGAAATAACAAATAAACTTGGAAAATACAAATAGTAAAAACACTTCCAACATGGCATATGAGCCAGAAGCCAATGACGGCCCTGAAGTATAAAAGTTAGCAGTGCTTTCTGTTCACTATGAAAGCAGGATTCCCTGTTCAAACTAGCAGTTGTTATTCAACAGAACAAATCAGGTCAAGAGAATCAACCATACAACAACAGACTGGAGGCTGTGTTCACATGAAGAAAAACAAGAACAAAAATAACAATCAAACCTCATTTCCTGAGACATAATGTTAATGGCTTCCCTAGTGGCTCAGTTGGTAAAGAATCCACCAGCAATGCAGAATGCAGGAGACCTGGGTTCGATTTCTGGTCAGGATGATCCCCTGAAGAAGTAAATGGCAACCCACTCCAATAATAATGCCTAGGAAATCCCATGGAGAGGATCCTGGTGGGCTAAGTCCATGGGTTTGCAAAGAGCTGGACATGACCGAGCGACTAACATATACATTATTGATGGCAAGATTTCCAGGTAATTATCCTTTTATTTAGTTTAGATAAAGACTTCCAACACAGAACACTGTTAGGAAGTAACCTTAGTTTGGTGCTATGTAAAACTGATAATAAGGCAAGTACTACATGTAAAATAAACTAGAAAACCACCATTTTTAATTGCTTCTAGAATTTATTGCAATTACCATGTTATAATAACAAAAGCAGATCATTCTTAATGCATCTAATTTGATTATTAATTTAAATAACAATATATGATCCCAATCACACAAAGAGATAATTCTAAATTTACTTTGAAGTTGAATCAATCAATACATATCTATTTGGAACCTATGCACCCAGTATCATTATAGCAGAAAGAAAGCTGCTGTTCTCACAGAATATGTGGCTCATTAACCTAGTGAATATCATAAAATATTGGGAATATTGGGAAAATAACAAATTTCTCTGGACACTTTTTATCTTGCCTTTCTGAGAAACTTGTAGATCTAGATGAGTTAGTTTGGGAAAGGGGTCTCATTTACTCCAGAGAATCATCAGAGTCCAATATAGTTCTGGGCTAATCAGAGATTAAAGAACCTTTATAAGGAGAAATAGGCTTGGAAATGGAGAAGGCAATGGCACCCCACTCCAGTACTCTTGCCTGGAAAATCCCATGAATGGAGGAGCCTGGTAGGCTGTAGCCCATGGAGTCGCTAAGAGATGGACACGGCTGAGCGACTTCCCTTTCACTTTTCACTTTCATGCATTGGAGAAGGAAATGGCAACCCATTCCAGTGTTCTTGCCTGGAGAATCCCAGGGACAGTGGAGCCTGGTGGGCTTCCGTCTGTGGGGTTGCACAGAGTCGGACATGACTGAAGCGACTTAGCAGCAGCAGCAGGCTTGGAAATCAAGCAGTCCTATTTTGAATTAGTATGTTTTAGTCAAAGGTATGGGATTAATGATTAGTATCGGTTAGGAATTTCTGTAATGTCCTCCAATGCAAGTGACCACTAACATCCTATTTCCTATTACAATGATTCCTTGATGAGAAGTAGAAGGCATAAAGAAAGTTGCCAGCTATAAAATAAACAGTACTCCAATGCTTATGATCACTAAAGACAAACCTTTTTTTTAAATGTTAAGGAACTCACTGAATCAAATGAATGCTAAGTAGAGCAAACAGTGTACATAAAACTGAGATATGAAACCTCTAATTACACAGGAAATCAATGGAAGGACTGATCAGTTTAAGAGAAGAATCATTTTTCCAGTAGCCCCACTGCTATGAATGATATTTTCATGAGCTTGGGTAGCCTTCTCCAGTAAATACTGGGGACCGATTACTGGTCTCAACCAACCAATTTCCATTCCGGCTTGAAGGGCTGCTGCAAACTGCTGAAATTCCTCCTGAGGGAAAGAAAACATCTTTTTCAGTAGAGGAACACATGACAATTTTCAGAAGCATTAACATTTTTCAGAGTCTAAGAAAGCAGTAAGAGTTTTCTCGTAAATGTGTGGCTTTTGTCAACTTGTCCAGAACTACAAAAAAGTAGTTTCCTATAGGTTAACCAATACTGCAATTTGTCTGTGGCGGTCTCAGTTTACAAAATACTTATTGTTGTGGAGTAATTAGTAATTACCAACAGTATCTCCTCTCTCCTTCATAAGTGCCCTGGCTTGGAAAATAAATTATATTGTAACCCTAGTTACCTTCCAGGGATTAATCCTTAACCCACTTAGATAACTAACCTTAACATCGACTTAAATTTTCAGTCTGCCTGACTAGGCAAATTACAGCAATGTATCAGAATCACTTTTCTACCTTGGTGGATGAAAACAGAGTAACTCCTTTTATGCTAGATTCCTTTGTCATGGTGTCCCGTGGGTTTATTTCAATAGTGCCTCTGCTGCCAACAACCTAGTATGAAAAACAACATGTCTACAGTTAAAGATTACTGCAAAATAGTGTTAAATTACGAAAAAACTGCAAAGTGATAAAAAAAATGAAATACTTACTATTACTCGTCCTCCGTGTGACAAAAGATTCAAATCATTACTAAGATTTACGTTAGCTAACATTTCAATAATCACATCAACTCCTTTTTCACCAACAGATTTCTATATAATATAAAAGAATGCACAGTAGATTAGGGAAAAAAAAAGATTATCATAGTGCCATATATTACAGAAATATATTTCAAATGACACAAGATGCTATATTTTAAAGAGTAATAATGCCAATTCTAAGATAATTTAATTATACAGTGATGCTGTAATTCCAAGGTACCAGCCACATCTAAAATGACAGATTTGTATTAAATAAATTGCTATAATGAAATAAAATTTGTCCAAAATTTTCATGTGTTTAGACTCAACTTGACTATAAAGTACTTCTTCCTTAGGTGAAAATTTTCTGTCTTCAAAATATATTTTAATAGAGGAAGAAGCAACAAATCAAAAATCAAAAACTGCATTGGTGCTCCCATTTTTATTAAAAAACAGACAACAAAAGAAAAAAAATACTGACTTTTTGGTATTGCAGTATTCTGTGTGTGTGTGCATTTAGTTGTGTTCTCAGTAGTCTACAATCAGCTTGGCACACTACTCCTTTTCTTTTGGGCTTTCTGATGTCAATTCCCAACATCTAAAACCGGCTCTTAAATAAGCTAAGCTATACATTTTCATTTTAAGAAAAAAATGAACACCTATGCCCAGCACTGTGTGAGGTATTATGAATGTCAAGATGGACATAGAGAACCCAAAATAAAGAGGAAAATGGAAAACACTACAATTAAAGGTGTGATGTGATGGGCTAAGTACTGCATTGAAAGTGAAAGTGAAAGTGAAGTCGTGTTTGACTCTTTGCAACCCTATGGACTGTAGCCTACCAGGTTCCTCCATCCATGGGATTTTCCAGGCAAGAGTACTGGAGTGGGGTGCCATTGCCTTCTCCAGGGGATCTTCCCAACCCAGGGGTCCAACCCGAGTCTCCTGCACTGCAGAGACGCTTTACCACCTGAGCCACCAGGGAAACAAACCATAGGTTTTAGAGGGAAAGTTACAATTCTGATCACCTGTAAAGGTCAAAGGTAATTCCACAGGGATGACAACCTGGCCCTGAGGGATAAGTAGGAGTTCTTAAGTAGAAGAGAAGGAATAAGGGGCAAGGAGAAGCTAGACAGGAGGCAGTCAGTCTGGACCAAAGAAACAGAAGAGCAAAGATGTAGGGATGGAGAGTAAAAGCTGGAACTGGAAAGTGGCCCAGCAGAGCTGGAGTATGCATTTGTGAAGGAGATGGGGGCGGGGGTGGGAGCGGAGAGGTAGGAGATAAGAGACTACACATTGGTTCAGACCACGAAAATACATCAAATGCCACATTAAAAGATTTGGACTTTGTGGACACAGATGTTCATTAGTTAATTCTTGTGCCAGACACTGTTTTAGGCACTGGAAGTACAGCAAGGAACAAGAAAACAGAAATTCCTATTCTTGTGGAGCTCTCGTTTATTTCTGAGGATGTTTTTCTTTTTCTTTCTTTGAAACAGAGAACCAAATAACTCTGGAGACAGTAGAGGAGACAGAAGGGGGCATTAGCTCAGCCGTGAGTAAGAGTCAAGACTGGAAAAGATGAGGACTAAATGAAGTTACAACAGTGAAGGGGAAAGAAACAGAGACATATATGAAAGGCATGTCAGAGATGAAGCTGATAGATAACGTGACCAATTTGATGTGCAGGAGGGAGAAAGGTGATTAAACAACAGGAACAGGAAATGAAATGTGGGTGTCTATCCTGAGGGACCAGATGAATGGCCATGTCAAGCAGGCTGATGGTGTGAAGGAATGAAACAGGCCAGAGACAGTGCTGGAAACCAGCAGCCTAAGGACGTGTATGAGATGGATCAGGATGAAGGTGCAGCACCAGAGAAAGTGAGAGACCAAGAGGAAAGACCTATGGAAGACCAAGTGAAATGAAGAGGAGGGAGACTAAAAGTGAAGTTAGAGAAGTGAGAAGAGAGCCAGCTTCCAGGAGGTGTGGTCAGGGTCAAGTTCAATGAGAAATGAGCCAAGAGCAGCTACTGGTGAGGGGATTATCAGTGCCCCTGACACGCCCCGTAAGTAGCTGGTGTGTGCATGCAGGCTAAGTCACTTCAGTAATGTTCGACTCTTTGTGACCCCATGGACTGTAGCCCACCAGGCTCCTCCATCCATGGGATTCTCCAGGAAAGAATATTGGGATGGGTTGCACTTCTTGAGGGTATCTTCCCGACCCAGGGATCGAACTTGCATCTCTTACATCCCCTACACTGTCAGGAATGTTCTTTACCACTAGGGCCACTTGGAAAGCCCTGGGGTGGAAGCAAAATTGCAGTGGGAGGTAAGGAAGTAAAAGCAGTTTAAGTACTCCCTACTTTTTCAAGAAATGTGTGGTAAAGGAGGGAAGGGGAGGAGAAAAGGTTAAGAGAATGTTTTTGGAGAAAGAGAGACTTAAGCAGAAGGAAACAGTATAAGGAGATAGAAGCTATAAGGTCTTGTGGTCTTAGAATTATATTGCAAAACAAAAACCTATTCTTAAAATAACTGGCCAGTTTTCATCTTTGATAATGATACCAGGAGTGCATGCTCAACCAATTTTGTATTCCTCAACATATACAAAGGACAGCCTTTATTCAGTTTTTTGGCAAGATGATTTAGAGGTAATAAACAAACTCACACTCATTTTCCCCTCAGTTTGTAATGACCTTGTTTACACTGTCATCAGTACCTGGGATATCCTAATTCTTTCTCAACATGAGCAAGTAGTTTGAGGTCAGCAAAGTAATCAGTGTTTAGTAAATTGTTACTATGGCAAAGATGGAGAACTCCAGAACCTGCTTGAATTCCACTGCAACAATGGAATAGATGTAACAGCAACTAAATTCTGCCTCACTATTTTTGATGAGGTAGTGGTTTCTCCTCCAAAAACATCCAATAAACAAAGAAACTTAATTCCCTAGGCCAGACAGATCCAGTTTGTAATCCATGGATAATTCAACTTTCTATGGAAAATTTACACCAATAGAAGTTATATTAAGAATACCTTTTTGATGCCAGAGGTGGGGCAAGGGGTGCGGGATGGATGAAATGGATAAAGGTGGGATCAAAAGGCACAAATTTCCAGTTGTAAAATAAATAAATCATGAGGATGTAATGGACAGTGACTACAGTTAGGAATACTGTTATTACATGTTTGAAAGTTGCTAAGAGAATAGATCTTAAAAGTTCTCATCACAAGAAACAAAATTTTATAACTATGTATGGGGACAGATGTTAACTAAATTTACTGTGGTGATCATTTCACAATATATAAAAATACATGTTTAAAAAATGCCTTACAGCTGCAAATACAAAGCTGTGGCTTTACTTAAAATGTGATTTGCATTAAAGAGCACTGATTTTTATAACTGTAAGCCTCTAGAGAGGCTATATTTTATTTAGTAAAAATAAACAAGACAGAAATGATAGTGAAGGTTCGAAAAGTAGACATCTCTACTTTTTTAAATTAATTAAAGCTTTAAAACACATAGGCAAAACAAACAACTTTAAGAGGGTAGTTGATAAAAAAAAATTACAAAAGAACATGAAACAAAATGTTAGTTTTATAAAATTATAGAACAATTTTACCTTAATTTTATCAATATAGTCAGCTTCTTTGTGATTAAACACTTTGTGGGCTCCATTTTCCAAAACAATCTTTTGTCCTTCCTCAGTACTAGCTGTGCCCAAAACCTTTAAGCCGTAAGCTCTTGCAATTTGGCATGCTGCTATTCCAACCTTAAAAAACAAAATACAGCCCAGGAGTTTTAGGAACTTTGCATCTCTGCAAACATTTATCAAATACATACAATTAAAATAAGGTTCTTCTAGGTTCTAGAGTATTGCTAATAAATGTTAAGGGTCTAAACAAAGAAATAAGAAACACTGTGCAAAACACTTAGCATCTGCTTTGTGCAGAAGATATAGGGTTTAAAGATGGTCAAAATATGCTCAGTGACTTCATACTTTAACAGTACACATAAAATACTACATAACAACAGTAAGTCATCTATCACTTACGTAGAAGAGATAGGTATGTACATGGGCAAATCTATATTCATGAATACGATAAATATTTATTATTTACTACGTGCAAGACATATGATAGACGGAGTGCCTGAAAAACTATGGATGGAGGTTCGTGACATTTTACAGGAGGCAGCGATCAAGATCATCCCCAAGAAAAAGAAATTCAAAAATGCAAAATGGTTGTCTGAGGAGGCCTTACAAATAATTGTGAAGAGAAGAGAAGTGAAAGGCAAAGGAGAAAAGGAAAGATATACCTTTTTGAAGGCAGAGTTCCAAAGAATAGCAAGCAGAGATAAGAAAGTCTTCCTCAGAGATCAATGCAAAGAAATAGAGGAAAACAACAGAATGGGAAAGACTAGAGATCTCTTCAAGAAAATTAATGATACCAAGGGAATATTTCACGCAAAGATGGGCACAATAAACAACAGAAATGGTATGGACCTAACAGAAGCAGAAGATATTAAGAGGTGATAAGAATACACAGAAGAACCATACAAAAAGGATCTTCATGATCCAGATAACCATGATGGCGTGATCACTCACCTAGAGCCAGACATCCTGGAATGTGAAGTCAAGTGGGCCTTAGGAAGCATCACTACAAAGCTAATGGAGGTGATGGAATTCAGTTGAGCTATTTCAAATCCTAAAAGATGATGCTGTGAAAGTGCTGCACTCAATATGCCAGCAAATTTGGAAAACTCAGCAGTGGCCACAGGACTGGAAAAGGTCAGTTTTCAATCCAATCCTTAAGAAAGGCAATGCCAAAGAATGTTCAAACTACTGCACAACTGCACTCATCTCACATGCTAGCAAAGTAATGCTCAAAATTCTCCAAGCCAGGCTTCAACAACCAAGAACTTCCACATGTTCAAGCTGGATTTAGAAGGCAGAGGAACCAGAGATCAAATTGCCAACATCTGTTGGATCATCAAAAAAGCAAGAGAATACCAGAAAAATATCTGCTTTATTGATTACACCAAAGCCTTTATTGTGTAGATCACAACAAACGGTGGAAAATTCTTAAAGAGATGGGAATACCAGACCACCTGATCTGCCTCTTGAGAAATCTGTATGCAGGTCAAGAAGCAACAGTTAGAATTGGACACGGAACAACAGACCAGTTCCAAATAGGGAAAGGAGTATGTCAAGGCTGTATATTGTCACCCTGCTTATTTAACTTATCTGCAGAGTACATCATGTGAAATGCCAGGCTGGATGAAGCACAAATTGGAATCAAGATTGTCAGAAGAAATATCAATAACCTCAGATACGCAGATGATACCACCCTTATGGCAGAAAGCAAAGAACTACAGGGCCTCTTGATGAAAGTGAAAGAGGAGGGTGAAAAAGTTGGCTTAAAACTCAACATTCAGAAAACTAAGTTCACGGCATCTGGTCCCATCACTTCATGGCAAATAGATGAGGAAACAATGCAAACAGTTACAGACTTTATCTTTTTGGGTTCTAAAATTACTGCAGATGGTGACTGAAGCCATGAAATTAAAAGATACTTGCTCCTTTAAGAAAACCTATGACCAACCTAGACAGCATATTAAAAAGCAGAGACATTACTTTGCCAACAAAGGTCCATCTAGTCAAAGCTATGGTTTCTCAGTAGTCATGTATGAATGCGAGAGTTGGACCATAAAGAAAGCTGAGCACCGATGAATGATGCTTTTGAACTGTGGTGTTGGAGAAGACTCTTGAGAGTCCCTTGGACTGCAAGAAGATCAGAGTAGTCAATCCTAAAGGAAATCAGTCCTGAATATTCATTGGAAGGACTGATGCTGAAACTGAAGCTCCAATACTTTGGCCACCTGATGTGAAGAACTGACTCATTAGAAAAGACCCTGATGCTGGGAAAGATTAAAGGCAGGAGGAAAAGGGAATGACAGAGGATGAGATTGTTGGATGGCATCACAGACTCAATGGACATGAGTTTGAGTAAACTCTGGAGTTGGTGATTGACAGGGAAGCCTGGCATGCTGCAGTCCATGGGGTCGCAGAGTCGGATGCAAGTGAATTGACTGAACTGACGTGCAAGATGTGGTTCTTCACACGTGAACATATGTTCTTAGGAAGGGGGAGATAATAAACACGTGAAGAAATAAACAAATAAAGTAAATTCAGAGAATGAAAAATACTTGAAAAAAATAGCATATTGGGTTATAAAGAGATAGAGAACCAGGCCAATTAGGTCATCAGCAAAGGCATTCTGAAGAGACCTGAATGGAGAGAGGGACAAGCACCATCTGGGACAGGTCTGGGACGCCTGATGGAGGATGCTATAGGCTGAATGGTCACGGCTATCCTGCTGAAGTGCGAATGAGCTTGGGGCATTCAAACATCAGAAAGAGGGTCAAGAGGCTTAAGGGCGGGACATGTGGAAGGGAGCAAAAGATGAGGCCAGAGAGGTACAGAAAGGCCAAGGCACACAAGGCCTTGAAGGTAAAGACTTTGGATTATATTTAAGAGCCATGCAGAACTACTGGAGAGTTTAAGCAGGAGAGGGATATGATCTGAATTGGGCTTTTAATAGAACATTCTAATTATATGGGTGGCAAAAAGAAGGTAGGGGGACATGGGAGCAGGAAGATAAGGACTTCATCAAAGACTGGAGGTGGGAGGTGAGGAATAGAGAAAAATCAAGAATGTCTCCTCGGTCTCAGGCCAGAATAACTGGGTAGATTGACTTGGATGAGGAAGATGAGAGAGGATCAAGTTTGTGACAGCATCAAGAATTCACTTTGAACACACTGGATTCACCCAACTGAAGATGCTCAATCATTAGTTGAATATGATAATGGACTTGAAAAGAGTTCAGAATTGGACACATACATTTGAGAATCATCAGTTTATAGGTAGTACTTAAAGCCACAGGATTGCATGAGATCACTAGAGCACTAGATAAATGTGCTGAGCATAAAGGAGAAATACAACTATTTTAGGAATATAGATAAAAGCAATCATTTAAATTCTAATACTAGGAAACATGTTTGACCCCATGCCAAATGAAAGGTACAGATGAGGGTCATCCCATACATTTAGAATCAGCTTTCTCACGCTTGGCGCTATTGGCCCAGGTAATTCTTTGCTGTGGGGACTATGCTGTGCAGTGAAGGGTGCTTAGAAGGAGCATGCCCAGTTTCTGTCCACTGGATGCCAGACCCTTTCATCCAGTTGTGACAACCAAAAATATCCCCAGACGCCACCAAATGTCCCCAAGTGGGAGAAGAGATGGTATGAAATTACCCCTTATTGAAAACCACTGATTTAAAGGAAGATACAGTCATTATGGACTGGGCAAGATAGAAGAGAATTGAGATGAAAAAGATGATGGAAACTAATTAAAATTGTAACAGAATCATAAACTCCCAAGCCTGAAATAAGACCTTAAAGATTGTATGGCATATGGGAGTGAGGAGCCTGAACCCCGCTGGGTTATGATGAGGATTTGTTTGATTTAACCAAAACAAACACAGGGAACTCACTCTGAGTGTGAGAGACATTCAGTTCCACGAAATACCAATACACCATGGGGTTAGCATGGTTGATTTTTGCTACTTTAATTTTTCAATTAAAAAAAAGGGGGGCCTCTAATAAAACCACAATTTAACCTAAGAGATAATGTAAATATTATCTCCTTATGATCTAACTACTTCAAAGGGGCACTCAAGAGCTATTTTAAAGAGTTGCTTATTCTATTCTTGTCAACAATTATACTAACAATATTTCAATAGATTATATACTATTATGTGTCAACTATTTTTTCTTCTATTTATTTTGCTAACAATAAAACAGAGCACTCCCCACCAACATATCAGGATGTTGGCTGTGTTCACAAATTCTACACAGTTTTAAATACACAACATAATCCCAAAGGAATGTGATTTAAATGAGGACAGAAAGTACAAATAGAAGCAAGACAAAACTCAGCACTGTTTCCCCCTGATGGGCAGAGAGGATCAGAAGCGCTTCACACACCAGGTCGCCAGCCTATCCCTGCCAGCCAAGGATTTAACAAACTCAGCCAGCATGGAGAACAGTCTGGATTTGGCTTTAAAAAAAAAAATCATGATGAAGCGACCTGGCTTTTTACAAGAGGGTAAAGGGAATAAAAAGAGATTTTCTATAAACTCGTCTCTTCCCCTTCCTACTGAAATCTCTCTTTTTGACACAGATCACAAGGTTAGCTCTGTGAAAGCCAAGGCAATTTAAATAAATGCATGTTGGACAGATTCTGTCCTTATTTAGCATTAAATTTATTTATTTAGGGCTAAATTTAATTTAACCCCCAAACTGCCTCTTCAGTGAGGCTAAACAACGGGAGTTTTTGACAAGGGTATGTGTCATATTTTCTCAAGCCCCAGAAAGACAATCTTGATGTTTTTTTAAGTAAACAGTCTGTGAAATCCTTGAGTTGATCTATTGGAAGTACATAGGAAGCTGGGCTTGAAACCTCATGATACATCCACGGAAAGTAACAATTATACAGAGGTTTGAATTCTCTGTACTACCTGTCCACTTTTAGAGGTAAATGCATTTTCAGGATGCCCCTCATTATGCCGGAAACAATCTGCCATTAATAGGTTACTTCTTTCCATCTCCTCTCTGGAATACAGTGTCCTGAAAAGGTTAATCTGCTTCCTCATACATCCAGCCCCAGGCCCTGTATTTTAAAAAAGCGAAATCGTGTCTCCAAAATTTCTAAAGCCTCTACATGCAGGATAGAGGTCATGTGGATTTCTTGTTAAATTCCAACCTCAGAGCTCTAACTTTTCCTCTAAGCTCCTCAGAGGCAGATTGACAGCCAGTTTCTTGAAGAGGTTTCTGACAGCTCTGTGTTGGGTGATTTCACTGCAGGGCTGGTTTGATAAGTTCTGAGCATTCCCCAACGCCCACCCCCTCACACACACCCATTAGCATTTTAAGTTGTGGGTTGTGGTGTGAAGGACACAGCTGTATACTATGCACCCTGCGAATGTCATCAAAGCGCAGCAGGCGAGCAGGAAGGGAGCTGGAAAGGATGAAGAACTCACAGTGTGGCTTTGCAGTGCTGTCTGGGGCAACAGAGGTAAAGCTTTAATGAGCCTTTATCCAAGGGGATGTGGAATTTATATTAACCTTAAAGGACTGTTTAAAATTCTAAATAAATATTCTTATAACATTCACTTCTTGAAAAGAAAAACAAAGCCCATTTATCTTGGTCCATACCCAACACAGGTGGAAAACCGAATGCATGCATTTCTGATCGGGTAATCTGTTGAATTTATTAACCAAGAAATGCTAAACGAATATGATGGGGAATCACCTTCAGAAGACAGAATCTAAAGTCTCACTACAAAAAGAAAAAAGTCATCACCCTTGACTATATTTATAAATTTGGTTTTTAAAAGCAACTTAAAGAAATATAATGTGAAACCCACAAACATAACCTCTAAAAAAAAAGCAAAAAACTTAAAAGAAAGAAATACTTACTCCTCCACTAGCTCCATGAACCAGAACACTTTCTCCAGGTTTCACACAGGCACTGAAAAAGAAAGCACAGGTTCATCGCCTTACTTTGGAGCTAATTAAGCTCAGTATTTGTCATAATTCTTAAGAAAATTCTACCTTCATTTCAACCAACAGTTACCCAAAGAGGAAACTCATCCTGATAGACAACCTGAGATATTCTCCACGCTCCCCAGACTCAAACAATGGTTCTTTAGAGCCACAGATAAAAGAAAACATTCAATTCATTTATTCATTCAACAAATGTCTACTGGGAGTCAACCATGTGCCAGATATTGTTGGGGCGCCAGGATCATAATCGTGCTACCTGCTAAGAGGCTTTGTGGATGTGCCAAGGGAAATTGCTTCACCCAGAAGAACTGGAGTCTCCCATTCATTCCCATAGAAAGTGTCTCAAAAACGGTCATTACAGCTCAGTCTTTATTTCATGGTTCAGACTCACACCTGAGTAAATGCAGCAGCTACTGTCTTCCTTCTCCATGACTTTCAAAACCTGGCTCCAAGCCCTTGTTTCAGAAACCAATGCTGAGTCAGCAATGGGAAGAGAGTAAGAAATATAACAAGTCCTGTCACACAGGTTCCCCTACCACCCCCTAAAATGCCCAGAGCCTCTGGTAGAACGACATATTCTTTTGACCTCTGGTTCACCCACTCCTTTTCTATTACACTGAAAGCAAAAACATGCAGCAAGACACAGTGATGCTTTATTATTTCACATGGACAAATGCTGATGTCACAGGCCAGCAACAGCTGTGTGGTCCAGATCTGACTCTCAGTGAGGATCCCTTGTTTACCAGGACAGTAGGGGGTGGTCACCCTGTAGAGTGGAGAAGGAATGGAAACCCACTCCAATAGTTTCACCTGGAAAATCCCATGGACAGAGGAACCTGGTGGGCTATACAATCCATGGGGTCGCAAAGGGTCTGATACAACTTAGCAACTAAATCACACCACCCTGTACAGATATTCTGTTCAATCTGAGAGTGAGAACACAGTCACCCAGAGTCCTGCTCAAGGCCGTGTGCCAACAGCTGACAAATGGCAGCTGTGAGTCAGTAAATGAAGTTTCTCCAACATGCTCGCTTGGGGATGGGGGGTTGAGCACAGTGAGTTAAACTGAGGGTTTGGAGTGATAAACTGAGACAGCTATTCCAAAACACTTTGACATTTTAAAAAGTAAAATACAAATTTAAGGGAATAGGATTACTAATATTATACTCTGGGTCATGAAATACTTTCAATGATTTTTTTCCAAATCTTATAAACAAGTCTCCACACACTAAGTACATTGTCCTAAACCCCTGGGCCTGCAGCAGGTGGAGAAAAAGCAGGCAAACTGTCTACTGGGTCTCCATGGCTACCATCCTTCTAGCCTTGTGGAGTCACTGTGATGGTGAAGTTTAAGTGTCAGCTTGGCTGGGCCATGGTGCTAGATATGGGTCAAACATTCTGGATATTTCTGTGTAGGTGCTATTTTGGATGAGATTAATGTTTAAGTCAGGAGACTTTGAATAAAGCAGATTATCTTCCATAGTGTGGGTTGGCCTGGCCACTTGAAGGTCTTAACAAAACAAAGACAGACTTCTCCTAGAGCAAGAAGAAATTCTGACAGAAGACTGTCTCTAGACTTGAACAGCTACTCTTCTCAGGCTCTCCAGCCTGCTGGTCTTTCTACTGATTTTAGACTCAGCAGGACTCCATCCATCAATATACACATTCTGTTGGTTCTGCTTCTCTGGAGAACACTAATAGTCCTCCGCCCCTGGGGCCTGTAGCAGGGCTGGAGCATGTGGCCTGGCTTTCGGTGCTGCTGTGTTACCCCCTCCTAGGACCTGGCTCATAGGTTTCCTTGTTGTTCAGTCTCTAAGTCATGTCCAACTCTTTGTGACCCTATTGTCTGCGATGTGCCAGGCTTCCCTGTCCTTCACTATCTCCTGGAGTTTGCTCACACTCACATCCATTGAGTCAGTGATGATATCCAACTATCTCGTCCTCTGTTATCCCCTTCTCCTCCTGTCCTCAATCTTTCTCAGCATCAGGGTCTTTTCCAATGAGTTAGCTCTTTGCATGAGGTGGCCAAAGTACTGGAGCTTCCGATAGGTTTCTTCTTCCACCCTAAATCCAGCCCCAACCTGAGAGATTTCAGCATTTATGGGAAGAAAACTCACAATTCCTGAATTCTCCTCTATTTCTACCACTCTTCCCACACCTAGTAGTTATCCCTAACCATTCTACCTGAGGAATATCAGAAACTAATAACCAGTATTGATCTCCTGTTCCGATTCGGTAACCCCATATTCCCTCAAAACCTTTTCTTTGGCTTCACAGAGCTTGCTGTCTGCTCCTTTTCTGCCCTCTTGCTGCTCCTGCCGCACTCCCATCAGCCTGGATGCCACGGGACATTACCCCAACTTCTTTCTTTCTCTCCAGTGTTCCCATTTCCTTTGTACTCTTCAATTTGCCACTAATATTCCAGCCCTGGATTAATACTATGGGCTACTTTCCCTGGATAATGTATCCAAATGGCTAAATACCCTAAGAAAAAAAATCACATGACTATGCATTTTGGTACCACTACAGTTCTGATTCTCAAAAGGTCACTTTGCTTCCTATTTAGTTATGAAAATGAAGCAATCACATATGAGTTCCTTCAATGCCTCACCTCCCTGCCCACAAACTTTCCATTAAGTATACCAACGCTGAAAGATTGCTATTGAACCACAAAAGACGCTGGGATTCTTGGGAATTCAATCTGGGGCTAGAGGCGAGACTTGATTGCTCAGAACTTTTGTGTAATAAAGTTTTATTAAAGTATAAAAGAGATGGAGAAAGCTTCTGACACAGACATTAGAAGGGGGCAGAAAGAGTGCCCCCTTGCTAGTGTTAGCAATGGAATTATATACTTTTTAATTAGTTATTACAATGAATCAAAAGAATGTCTGGAGGTTGTAAAGATCTTACTAGACCCACTCCCTTAATTTACATTTTAAGATAACAGGATTAGCCAGAAGGTTTTTTCCAGAAACTGTCCTCAAGCAGGACACACTGTTGTTATATAACCCTTAGTACAGAGTTTAAACTGAGTTGTTGTGTAATCATCAGTTCAAAGCTTAAAGATAAACATGACTTATGTGACTAAGACCAAGGAATGTAGAGGGAAAAAAAATTTGTCCTTTCCTCCTCCTTGAGAATTCCAGACCCCTCTCTCCTTGGAGACCCCGGGACTTCTTATCAACCGGCCCTAGGAATTGACTCTCTCACTGCCTCTTCCAGGTTCAACAGGTGAGTTCTCCTTTTGATCAGAAGCCAATCTCTCTACCTCTGTGCTAAGTTCAATCCTTGCCCAGCATAGGATCTTGTTACATCTGCTATTTTGCCCTCTTCTCCAAGCCTCCCATCTGTCTATTTCTGCTACATCCTTTCTTAGCTATAAAAATAACCAAGTCCTGTCCATCTTAAAAAAAAAAAAAACCCTTTGTTCCCACACTTTCTTCAAGTAGTTTTCCTATCTCTTTCTGCCTGTCTCTCTGCTTTTTAAGAGTAGTCTCTATTCAAGAATCGATTTCCTTTTCCTTTCTCAACCCATTCATTCAAGCTTTGCTCCATCACTCTACTGAAAATGATCTGACAAAAGCCACCACTGATCTCCTATCACTAAGCCTGGCTGTTATTTTATCCTCAAACAGTCCTCACTGCTGCACTGACAGCTAGTTTCCCTCCTTGGTAGCAACATCAACTACCACCCCTAACAACATCCACACTAACTGAGCACTTGTTCTGTACTATTCGCGTACTAACAGCTTTATATATGCAGGTCAGGAAGCAACAGTTAGAACTAGACGTGGAACAACAGACTGGTTCGTCAAGGCTGTATACTGTCACCCTGCTTATTTAACTTCTATGGAGAGTACATCATGATAAACACTGGGCTGGAGGAAGCACAAGATGGAATCAAGATTGCCGGGAGAAATATCAGTAATCTCAGATATGCAGATGACACCACACTTATGGCAGAAAGTGAAGAGGAACTAAAAAGCCTCTTGATGAAAGTGAAAGAGCAGAGTGAAAAAGTTGGCTTAAAGCTCAACATTCAGAAAACTAAGATCATGGCATCTGGTCCCATCACTTCATGGGAAATAGATGGGGAAACAGTGGAAACAGTGTCAGACTATTTTTTTGGGCTCCAAAAATCACTGCAGATGGTGATTGCAGCCATGAAATTAAAAGATGCTTACTCCTTGGAAGGAAAGCTACGAGCAACCTGGATAGCATATTCAAAAGCAGAGACATTACTTTGCCAACAAAGGTCCATCTAGTCAAGGCTATAGTTTTTCCAGTGGTCATGTATGAATGTGAGAGTTGGACTGTGAAGAAAGCTGAGCGCCAAAGAATTGATGCTTTTGAACTGTGGTGTTGGAGAAGACTCTTGAGAGTCCCTTGGACTGCGAGGAGATCCAACCAGTCTATCCTAAAGTAGATCAGTCCTGGGTGTTCATTGGAAGGAATGACGCTAAAAGCTGAAACTCCAAAACTTTGGCCACCTCACATGAACAGTTGACTCATTGGAAAAGACCCTAATGCTGGGAAAGATTGGGGGCAGGAGGAGAAGGGGACGACAGAGGATGAGATGGCTGGATGGCATCACCAATTTGATGGACATGGGTTTGGGTAGACTCTCAGAGTTGGTGATGGACAGGGAGGCCTGGCGTGCTGCGATTCATGGGGTCACAAAGGCTCAGACACGACTGAATGACTGAACTGAACAGCTTTATAAGCATTACCTCATCTAATTCCACCACACCCCAAGGTGCTTGCTATTATTATCTGTATTTTTCAAGTCAATAAACTACAGTTGAGACAGGAAAGCAACTTGACTAGTAGTAGGTGGAGACAGTACTAAAACTGAGGCCTTCCTGGCTTCCACACCTACAAGCTTAACGGATGTTTAACAGACTCAGTGACCTCTAGACTCTCTTGGCCTTGGGTTACACGCCCTTTGCCTCTCTCAGGACTGTCCCCTACCTCTGATCACATTCTAAATGTTAATGCTCAGTACAGTTTCAGTCTCTCTCCACTGTTGTTCTCACTCCCTGAGGAATTTCATTTCGTCAGCTCTTACCACATGCTGACAGCCCCAAATTTAAAGCTCCAGCCTTTGAGTTTCAGACTCTTTCATCTGACAGGCTGCTGGACTTCTCCATGATGATGTCTGTCTCAGTTTTATGTCCAAAACTGAACTCAGTTTCCTTTTGAAACTTTTCCCTCCTTCTCTTTGTCAAGTCAAACATTACCCGTTATAAAGCTGTAAGTATTCTTAAGCTCTTTCGCGCCCTCATTTTCCACATGCAAATAGTTACCAAATATTTCTGATTTTACTCCCTAAATAGTTATCCTTTCCTCTCCACCTCTACCATGAGCCTTGCTCTGGCCCTTAAGTATTAATAATGTTCAGAGGGTACTTCTGTAAGCTTCTCGCATGTCTTTCTCCACTCCTGTCATAAAATCCATCCTTCCCATAGCAGATGGGTGATCCTAATAAAACACAGATATGACAATATCATTCTCCCAAATAAAACACTACATGACCCCTAAGTCCTTACAGAACAATATGTGAGCACTATAATCTAGCTTTTTACAATCTGAGGTGCACCTATTTGATAATGACAGCTAACATCTACTGAGAGATTACTATGTTCCAACTTTATTCTTCGCCACTTTTTGCCTTGAAATCTTCTAACAAAAGCAAACTGCTATAGCTCTTCTCCCCAGATACCCCAATGTTTGCTCCCCACACCAGCTCTTCCCATTCTCTAGAATACCCTCCCTATTCCCAGCTACCCTTCCCCAGGATAACGCTCTCTGATGCTTTTCAAATACCTAGGGAATTTGATTAAGATACAGATCCTCAGGTATCAGCCATGGAAACTGACCAGGGGGACTAGGGTAGAGCCACTGTACTTTAAAGTTGCAGCAAGTAGTTTCTGGAGCTGGATAACGAGATTTTTGAACCATGGCTTTAAAATAATCCAAGACTTATGCCTTGCCAGGAAGCCTGACCTCATTGCCACAGGCATGTCCCTTGTGATCCCGTAAATCCCTATGCACATCTCTACCACTGTCCTTTCCACATTATATATCAGTATTATTACTCTTATGTCTCTCTCCCTTACTAGACTATGAGCATCTTGAAGACAAAGATGGGGTTTTGCAGTTCTTGTCTTTTTCTTCAGTGATTAGAACAATCTACCAAATTAGCAGAGTTTCTGCTCCATAAACCTTAACAGTAACTTAATGGGAACCAAAAATGACCAATGGGTAGACGGGTGGTAGGAAGCATAAATTATATATTACCTTCCTCCAATTAATATCGCCCTCCTCTGGTGCTGGTTATAAAGCTGACAGAGTGTGTTATTACCTGTGGAGCAGAGCTCGATAAGCAGTAAAGTATGGGATGCCGATGGCAGCTCCTTGTTTAAAGTCCAGCTTTTCTGGCAGTGTGTAAACAGTGTGATCGGCTGCCAGAGCATACTCAGCATAGCCCCCAGAGATGGTCCTGGTAGTGAAAACTCTGTCACCTTTCTGCGGAAAGCAATAAATTAATAAATGCTTCAGGGATTAAAAAGGTTGTCAACATGGGTGCAACCCTTTAGAATGCAACACTTATAACAAGAAATAAAATGAGTATTTATATATTGTTGTCTACATCCTAAGGTCTCATAAAAACAACTTCAAAATATGGAACATTTTTCAATGTTTTATTATGGAAACTAGGAAGAAGAAAAATCAAGGGAAATAGGAAAAATAAGAAAAGAGAGAATGTCCAGAATGGTCTAAAGATTATGATGATAACTTACCTTTATTGACAGCTTGCTGTGCAAGGCACAGCATTAAGTGTCTAATGAGTGTTCTCTAATTTGATCTTCACAACAGTCTATGAGGAAAACTTTCATTGCCTCCCTTTAGATAATCCCACTTCAAAGATGAGGAAATGGAGGCATAAATAAGTTCAGTAATTTGCTCAGATCAAGCAGTTAATAAATGGTAGTTAACATACATGTTTTTTATACAAAACACTGGGGAGAAGAAACAAATACAATGTAAGGTTTCTTCCAAACTGTTCCAAATCCTTTCTGTAGGTTTGTTCCCGCATTCCCCTCATTTTTTATGCATGGACCAAAAGGCAGGCAACTCTGCCTGGATCCCAACAACAAAGATGAGCCAGGAAAAGTGTCTTGACCTGTTGCAGCACCAGAAACATATAACAAACTCTCCATAAACGCCTGCTGGGTCCTCACTACTGGAAGGCAGATGTGTAACTGAGGGTGAGGACAGGCACCATGCAAGCACTACAAGCTGGCTCCATGTGGCCTGTACACCAAGGAAATTAGACTGCTCAGTACAAGCACCTTTTCTAAATCTTGTTTCTTCAATTAAAAAAAAACAAGTAAATAGTCCTTGGAATAAGCAAAACATTAAAGCAATAACTCTCAATACACTTAAATTTGCCCTATAATACAACACTATAGGGTGAGATAGAGACAGAAAAGGTTCCAAGGGCACCCAGGAGTCAAAGACAAGTATCACTGCTTAACAGTGTTGCCTGCAAATGGTCAAGTATGACTAACATCAGATTAATCCTGTTTTTACAGCTTAAAAACACACTGCATTGATTTGAATATAATCCCAACCTGTTTAAGAATTCACTATGAAAAGCAGTACTTTTAGTTCTGTGATGGATATTAATAGCAAGACATTCTCCCTAATCTCAAGCTTCTTAAACTCCAGGAAGAGGGAAGAAAAGGAGAGAGAGAATTTTAAAGCAAGGCAAATCTGATGAGCCATCAAAGATTTGTACGAGAAAAAGAAAGAAACCTTTATGCAGGTCAGGAACCAACGGTTAGAACTGGACATGGAACAACAGACTGGTTCCAAATAGGAAAAGGAGTATGTCAAGGCTGTATATTGTCACCCTGCTTATTTAACTTCTATGCAGAGTACATCATGAGAAACGCTGGGCTGGAAGAAGCACAAGCTGGAATCAAGACTGCCAGGAGAAATATCAATCACCTCAGATATGCAGATGACACCACCCTTATGGCAGAAAGTGAAGAGTAAAAGTGAAAGTGGAGAGTGAAAAAGTTGGCTTAAAGCTCAACATTCAGAAAACTAAGATCATGGCATCTGGTCCCATTGCTTCATGGGAAATAGATGGGGAAACAGTGGAAACAGTGTCGGACTTTATTTTGGGGGGCTCCAAAATCACTGCAGATGGGGACTGCAGCCATGAAATTAAAAGATGCTTGCTCCTTGAAGGAAAAGTTATAACCAACCTAGATAGCATACTGAAAAGCAGATACATTACTTTGCCAACAAAAGTCCATCTAGTCAAGGCTATGGTTTTTCCAGTGGTCATGTATGGATGTGAGAGTTGGACTGTGAAGAAAGCTGAGCGCCAAAGAATTGATGCTTTTGAACTGTGGTGTTGGAGAACTCTTGAGTCCCTTGGACCGCAAGGAGATCCAACCAGTCCATTCTGAAGGAGATCAGCCCTGGGTGTTCTTTGGAAGGAATGATGCTAAAGCTGAAACTCCAGTACTTTGGCCACCTCCTGTGAAGAGCTGACTCATTGGAAAAGACTCTGATGCTGGGAGGGATTGGGGGCAGGAGGAGAAGGGGACGACAAAGGATGAGATGGCTGGATGGCATCACAGACTCGATGGACGTGAGTTTGAGTGAATTCCAGGAGTTGGTGATGGACAGGGAGGCCTGGCGTGCTGTGATTCATGGGGTTGCAAAGAGTCGGACACGACTGAGTGACTGAAATGAACTGAAAAGGTTCCTAGAGTTTGCTGATGTGGGCCCTGCAACACAACTTTCTGTGATGATATAAATGCTCTCCATCTGCACTGTCCAACAGTGGCCACTGGACACTTGGCTCTATTAAGCAGCTGAAGAATAGAATTTTTAATTTTAATTGAATTTGAATTTCAAACAGCCACATATGGCTAGTGGCCACCGTATTTGGAAAGAATAGGTCCAGCTTCTAAGCTAAAGATATCACACTAGATAATGGAAACTGAGGGAGCATATGAGCCCATCATGAAGAAGGAAGAGAATACAAAAGGCCGAGTCTACGTAGGGTCAGTGGGCACTGGGCAACACCAAGAAGTGAGGAACATCCAGAGAAAAAGAAGATTGAAAAAGGATGCTCAGAGAGGAATGGGAGGTGGGGGTAGGGAGGAGACCTGGAGAATATAATGTCACAGAAGCTGAAGAAGAAGGTTTTTTTTTGGTAAGAAAAAGTAAGTGGCTGAGAGTGTCAAATGTCCCAGAGAAGTCAAGACAGATAATAACATAAAAGGACCCATTAGCTTCAGCAATATAGAGGCCATTAGTGACATTAGTAAACATCGTCTCAGTGGAGCGGTGGGGGCAGGAGTGGGACTGCTGAGGCAGCGGAGTAGAAAGCAAAAGGAATTTTCCTGGCTTCCTGGGCCAGACCCTGTTCATCTTCGCTCAGTTCAATTTTGGTAAATGTGCTGCCACAGTTGAGCAGGTCAAGGAATGATGAGGACAGATGCTAGAACATGAATATGCTATCTAGGTTTTTTATATCTTTTTGTACATAAATAACAAAAGCTCTGATCATAACTCATAACATCTACATTGACTCAGCCACCTTGGTCTGAATCATAGCTCTAAAAATGTATAGTTGACCTTGCATTTGTTCATCTTTTACTTATTATTCAAAAGAATTAGCCTTCCCTTTATTTTGTAGAACTAAATTTTATAGAAGGAAAAAAAAAGAAAAAACTTTGTTGGCTGAGTATTATCAGGAGTTAGGAAACAGTATAATTTCCTTGCTTATTATATTCTTTCCTTAAGTATTTCTATTAAATCAAAGGATCACAGTTCAATTCTATGGGGATGTGGAGACACAGCAATTACCCAACACTTATTTCCAACAATGCAAACAAGCAAGGTCCCTGGATAAAAGGTAATTTCTTTTTGGACTAGAGGAGTCCCCCAAGTGGTAGAAATTGTGTAATAGAGCCTTTTAAAGACTTAAATACAGACACATTTTAAAGCTATGTCAAAATGTTAAAAAATATACATATTAAGCTAAAATAGAAATAATTTAAAATGTAATACCTTGAAAGCAGATACACTCTCTCCAACAGCTTCTATTATCCCAGCCACATCGAAGCCAGGAGTATAAGGTAGAAGTGGTTTTATATTGTGAGTGCCAGAGCGAATGTATGTGTCCACTGGGTTTACACCACACGCTTGGACTTTGATGAGAACCTGCAATGACAATGTACTTCAGTTCATACAGAGCAGTTAGGCATTCATTCAGCATTTTCATAGGACTGGAGTGGAGTGATCATGGGAGCTACAATAATAGAGGAGAACCCTGCCTTCAATGAGCTCACATTCCAGTTTTAGAAATCACCATATAAATAAAAAGGTAAGACAGAATGGTCTACATGCTATACTAAAAACATCTGGGGAAAATAGTGGTGGAGATATCTGAGGGGATGTGTACAGAGACTCTATCAAACCTATTTTCTCCTCCTGGACAGCAAGGTAGGAAGAATATTCCTTCCTGGTTTCTTCAGAGTTATAAGCAGTCAAATGGAATGTAAACATAAGTGACGAAAGCTACTTTCGGGACTGACCCACAGAGTCCTTCCTAGGCAATGTACATAGTGTTTCCACCCTTTCTTAGTGACCTCAGAAGACAGGTGTTGAAGGTGGCAGAGCCACACAAGGGAAGAAGCACAGGTCCCTAATCACTTTGGAAAGAACTCGATCCACTGACATTTTAGAATTGTGGAATTTAGTGAATGAGAACCACTGAGATTTTTTTTTTTAAACTTGTTATTTTATATTGGGGTATAGTCAATTAACAATGTTGTGGTAGTTTCAGGTGAACAGCAAAGGGATTCAGTCATACGTATACACGTATCCATTCTTCCCCCAACTCCCCTCCCATCCAGGCTGCCAACCATTGAAATTTTGAGGCTACATCTATTATAGAAGCTCATCGGACCTTAATACAGAATGATTACTTCTGCTATCAAAGTAAGGAGAGGCCTTATGAAGGAAGTGGTATTTGATCTAGATCTTAAAGGATTAGTAGATATCTTTCAGAATGGAAGAAGTATATTTCAGGTTAAAGGAACAGTATGTGCAAAGACAGAAGGAATGAAAGGACCTCTTGGGGAAACCAGACAAAGCTTGTATTGTCACAGCAGTCTACTGAGAAGAAATGATAAGAAATAAATCTTTGCCAAATCATAACCAAACTGTAAAAACTCTCATAAGGCTTGCTAAGGAAGTTAGACATGGGAGTGATGGTAGGTGCAGTAATAAAAATATACAATTTTTATTGAAAAAGTATATTGTTAAAGTCACTGGAAATGATTAAAATCTATATTTAAAATCTCTTGTATGTGAAAAAGCATGTATGCAGAAGAAAATTATTCTCCCCATGCATAAAACAAAGATCATGAAAGACTGTAATTGAATAATCATGACTCCATTCAGAAAAATCCAATTACTTCACTACACAGATGATTTTCAACTTCATTCTTTTTATACATTTACTTCACTAGTTAGAATTATATGTTCTCTTTGTCGGAGCTTAAGGTGTAAACAGAAGTGAAGGTAGCTCAGTCGTATCTGACTCTTTGTGACCTTGTGGACTGTAGCCCACCAGACTCCTCTGTTCATGGGATTATCCAGGTAAGAATACTGGAGTGTTTTGCCATTCCCTTTTCCAGGGTCCGTCTTAAAGCAATGTCTTTATAAATCATTCTTTCGAACAATAACTTCATGTGCTAGAGACATACACTCAGTATAATTATTGCCTGTTTATAAGTAATGATTTCCACCTGATGGTCTTTCGGAATTGGTACAGCAACATCCGACTGGAGTTTCAGCACTTCTGGTCCACCAAATTCAAAAACTCTAATAGCTCTCATCAACTTCTGTCCAGTTGCCATGGTGATCTAGATACTAAGAAAAAAAAACCAACACATTGTCATATTGTATCTAGGCTATCACTGTGTTTTCCCCCCTGGAGGGGGAAGATCAAACAATTTTTCAAACAACAATTTAAATCATGAGCTTACCACTGATCTCATTTCATGTTTAAGGACCTTTCATCTTACAAATCCTTCAGCTACAAAGCAAAATGCTTCATATTATTTCCTGTAGGGATTCAGTGCTTTCAACAAGGGAATCAAACATACAAACAAAAACATCTGGATAGACGATGCATGATACAATTATCTTAGGTTTCGTTTTGTGTAAGCTTGGGCTATAACATCTTGGAAATTCTAGGAGCTAATGTAAGTTTTCTTAACATTAGATAAACAGATCTTCTTTTGTTAGATGATATTTCAGATATAGAGAGAAATGTAAAACATACAATAAACATTTACCTGCTACCCAGCTTTAACAAACCTTACCACTGTAAAAACCTAAAACGTCGTATTATAGATATAACTGAAGCCACCTCTAACCGTCCCCAAACCCATTTCTGTTCCACAATTCTAGGAGGTAACTATTCCCATAAACTCAGAGCTCATACTTCTCAGGCAGGATGTAATTCCACTGCAACATGTATTTGCACTGTTAAACAGTATGTGTTATTGTTATTATTTTGCATGTTTTCAAACTTTATAAATAAAGTTTATAATCATAGTGGATCATATTGTACTGAATTCTGAAACTTGCTTTTTCCCCTCGGTATTAAGTTTTTGAGATTTATCCATGCTGAAACATTTAGTTTTATGAAGTTCATTCATTTTAACAAAGAAGAATAAACAGCTAAAAACTGCTTTGAGTGTAATCCTCTATAAATCATAAGTGTAATTTATAGTTACCCTTTCTCTTCTACCACTGTAAATACTGAAATGAAAACTCGAAGTTAAAATAAGCTTAGAAAGGTAAAGAACATATATATAGACAGAGAATTGGGTAACTGGAAATCTTACATCTATAGAGATGTAATGAAAGGGCTTTGTCTGACCTCCATAATTTTGCTTGTCTGCTATGACAATTTCTTGAAATTAACCACACCAAATATTGCTAAACTCTGCCACCACCAGGAACATCTTTGATAACTTCTGGAGTAATCATATTCACCAACCACGAGCAGCTGAAACATCAAAAAGAGCTGCAGAAACTAAGAGTTGAGATGAAAGAATTCAGACTTCACTGTACTGAAGCCCAACACAGGACTCCTTGGAACAAGCTCATGCTAACTATAAAATGCCCTTCCATGTGTGGGGGGAATCAAAGCACTTTAATGGTGTTATTAATGGAAAGTTCTTGATATAATTAACCAAAAGTTGTGCCATTTTAAAACTCTTTATTCAAAATGATTTAATACAGTACCTAGTATAGAAGAGAAAATAAACTCTCCATTGCTAAAAGGCTGTTTAGCAATGAAATAGCCTAAAGGGCAGTATTCTTACTAAAAAAGGGGGTGGGGTCAGGAGCAGGTGTAAGCCTCACCCACTGCACAGCAGCTGACCAGTCCTAGGGTAAGAAGCCCGTGCAGGAACTAGGACAGCGGAACAGGCAGCTCATGCCGAACCTACCCCGCAGTTTCACTCCTGCCTTTCTGTTTGGATCTTCACTCAAGCTGAGTATTTCTTAAGACTTGAAAGCGAAAATATATATAAAGAAAATAAAACAGAAAAAGAAAAGGGTGTACAGACCAGAGTTTTCTACTCTGAAAATAAGAACATAGCTCTTTTTTTCTCCTTTTCGTCCTCAGCATGGTGTTGTGAAAAGAGTGCGGGCTTTGGAATCTGACAGCTCTCAGTATGAATCCCAGATCTATCATTTACTAGCCATGTGGCCTTGGGCAAGGCAGTCACTTTTTTTGAGCTTCTTCATCTGAAAACTGAGTTCTGCTCAGGGTTACCATGCAAGAGCCAGGGTAGGTATGAAGCACAGAACCCAGCAAATATTTACTTCTATACATAGTGATATCATGATTCCTTTCCCCCTCAGCTTCTCCTTTCCAATTTCGTATTCATTAAGATATCTTTGGTTCTATAATCCTATAGTCATCTTTGATTTAACAATATTTATGGGACTATTGTAAAATCAAGTCCTTAACCTCAAAAAGTTCACAGTCCAGAGAACTATTCAAACAAAGCACTAATACCAAACATTGGTTGTTATTCATTCAACATGCATTTTTGAACATTAACTATAAGGGAGGCACTGTGCCACACACAGAGAGCACAGAGGGCAAGGATAACAAGCCCCAGACTCCCCACTCTGCCCTCATCTCCCTTCAATGCCTGCGCGCGTGCATCACACACACACACACACACACACACACACACCATGTTAAGAGGTATAGCTCTCTTTCCACTTTCAATATCTACTTACTTCCTCCCTATTTCTTTCTTTCAAGCTCTCACATCTATCTTCTCACCAATGGACATCACTAGTACCCTCAAAGAACTGCAGCAATAATAAAAGCAAAATTACCCTGAAATAGGATCTGTCAAAAATATCTAGCACATACATTTTTTTCCTCGCATCTGGACATTTGCTAAGTTGGAAGAAAAGAACAAAGGAAGAGACTCACCCTTAATCCTGGATTTAGAAGACCCCACCTCCAGCCCGGTCTTGCTCAGTACTGCCCCTTAACCTGTGGAGCTCATAAGGAAACAGGGCATGGCCTTGACAACTCTAACTTCTGCTTTGCTTCTGGTGGTCTTATTTCCTGCTGAGCCCTTGCCACTATAATCGCTCAGGCTCCCATCTGCATTCATTGCCTTTGAACCCCCTCGACTACCTACAGGATCATTCGCTTCATAATATAGGCGCTAAGCTAAAAAATTGTTAAAATACTAATTATTATTCTTAAACCCTTGCAATACCTGATTTCTTCTAAACAGCATATCTTTCACATCCATTAACAGAATTTTCACAGAAGCAAGTTACTAAAACCACCATTTAATTGTATGCAGAACTGGAAATAAAATCACCATCCTTCTTACAGATGAGGAAACATCTAAGGGGTTGAGATTCACCAGGGTCACACTGAAGCCGAGCTGAAACCCAACACCTTAAATGTTATTGGGCATTTTTTCCCCCCTAACTGTAAAATCCTTTTCATCTCACCCTTTGAAATACTGGCAGAGAGGACCTTTAATTTCTTAGAGATAGAATTTATAATGATGACAGTGAGACAGACTGAGGTAGAGATATGAAATTCAGCTAACTTGGAGGTAGCATTACATATTTTATGATTAAGACACCTGCTTTGAGTCTGAAATTTTTCAAATGCCCATAAGTTAAGGGATCTACTAGAGATACACAGAATGTGATTCTTTCAGGAAAACTATAATAATAATAATAATAAATAATAATAAGTTTCCTATCTATAAAATGGGGCCAATGCTCCGTTGTGAAGATGAACTGCAGCATCACATGGGGAGTGCTTCAGAGCACGCCTGACAGGCTGTAAACTCTATTATTCACAGTAAATCACTTAGTCAGCATCGGGCTCATCACACTGCTTGTGTTTTTTAATTAAAATGTACTTTAGCAGGTTTTTCTGCTATATTTATCAAATATAAACTTTCAATCAGAGCACCTTGGTTTATTGTTCAGTTTTACTTATTAACCTGTGAAATGTTGCCAACCATATTTTGCAAATAGAGGAAATACAGAATTTAAAATTCTTCCTTCAACACTGATCTTTTTCAAGCTATGCTTGAATCCATTGGGTTTAAATGAAAATTAAAGGGATAGGGAAAAAGTTGGAAATATATTCTCACATAGAATGAACAGATCGATTCACAAAGCCAAAGCAAAGATATATTATTTTTTTAAAAATTCGTACTTTTCAAGAATTTCTAACAAGAAAAAAAAAAAACTTGGAAAGAGAATCAAACATTATAAATGTGCTACAGTTGATCAAGAATGACTCATAATATCATTTATTCTTAAGCCAGAAAAAAAATTTTTTTAATTAAAAGCAGCCAAAGAAAAGTCTCTTCTTAGCTGAATGACCTTGTCAGGATACTACTTCATGGGCCGGGCTCTTAGTACCCACTTCTGATTAGGAGGGAAGGAGGAGTTGATCAGATAGTTATTCTAACCCCCTGCAGGTGTCTGGGAAGAAAAGATTGGGTGGAACTAACTGGTCAGGCTCTTCCTGCCCTGGGGCAGCAGAGCTCCGTGGGATTTACTACTGCTGACCAGACACTCACAGAGTGTCCCAAAGGTTTCAGTGGGAATCACACAGCCATTTTCCACTAATGCTGTGCTATGCTCAGTCCTGTCCGACTCTTGGGGACCCCATGGGCTGTAGCCCACCAGGCTACTCTGTCCATGGAATTTTCCAGGCAAGAATACTGGAGTCGGTTGCTATTATTTCCTCCTGTATGGGAATCTTCCCAAGTGAGGAATCAAAACTGCCTCTCTTACCTGTCCTATGTTGGCAGGCGGATTCTTTAGCACTGTGCCACGTGGGAAGCCATTTCCACTAGTTGCTGACAATCAGTCCAAACTTTAGCCCTTCAATGGTTGAATCATTAATACACCTTCCTTGGTCACTGAGATAAGTCTCCTCTAGAAACGTGTAAATACCCAACGACGTGTTAACAGGGAATTTTGTTTTTTGAAGAGTCTTCTAGATGAGGGTCATGGCGGGGTAGAAGGGGTCTACACAATTCTCTCCAAGATGTCATCAAAGCAGGAGGAAAGACCGGAGAGAAGGAGCCCTAGGAAACCCGAACCCGAGTGGCCGCGGGTCACAGCAGCCGCGAGAGGCCGCAGGAATCCAGAGCCCAGGCCGAGGGGAAAACTAGTGGGGGGCAGGCAGGCAGAGGCTGCGGGGTGGGCGCCCCGCTGTGGGACCCGAAACGCGGACCCTGCCAGTAAGCAAAACCGGGCTCTCAGGACCAGTAAGTCAAACTTCCCTGGTGACCATCGGGTGATCAACTAGCAGCCCCCGGTGCGGAGTAACTTTGGCCACAAACTCATCCCCGTCCTCCGGGAGGACGGGGCGCAGGAAAGGAACGCAGCCAAAATCCAACTCGGTTCCTTTTGGACGAGCGCTGGGGAAATCCTAATCCTGAACTGAGGGACTTTTAAAACCACTTACCCGGTTCTAGAGTGGAAAATCAAAATTTGCGAGCGTCCCCCGAGATTGCACGGGAAAAGCGGGCGGGCCCGACCGGCCCCGGCCGACCACAGCAGTTTCAGGCTCCGCCCCGCCCCGCCCCAGGGGCGGGTCCCAGGAAGGAGTTTGGACCTTCCCGGCCACCATTGACGTCAATATGGCTGCCTCCAGGGAAAACAAGGCTAACGTGAAAAGTCCAGACTCTAACTCTTTCGTCGCATGGATCTTAGCGCAGAGTTCAAGAGGTGGAAGGCGCAGTGTCTGAGCAAAGCGGACCTCAGCCGGAAGGGCAGTGTGGACGAGGACGTGTTAGAGATTGTGCAGCTCCTAAATGGGCAAGAACAGTTTTTCACCACCAGTTCCTGCGCTGGCCGAATCATCCTCCTAGACGGGGTGAGGACCCTTTGTGCCCTTCCAGCCCTGCCCTGTAGTGTGCACGACGGGAACTCCTACACCCGCCCGATGTAACACCCCAACCCAGCTTGCCTAATTTGTTCTCTGATCGGTGATCTCGGTCTCTTTAAACTGACAGCGTTACTTAAACCGATGTGTCTAAAATTTTAATGTGTTTATTAATTACTTGGGAGAACTTTTAAAATACGTATTCTGATTCTATACGTCAAGGCTAGGGCATAATCTGCATTTCTTACAAGCCCCCAAATGATGCTGAAACTACTAGCCTGGGAATGATGTTGAGTTGCAAGGGTTAGAGACTTTTTTTTGTAAACACTAAGGGAATTTTAATTTTTTCAATACTAAGGAGATTTAAAGATTTTTAGTCTGGCGAGGCGGCTCCCTTCTGGTCGACAGCTCTAACAAACCATTGTTAACCAGTTGATTGCTGCTCGCTATGGTTAAGGAGTTCACTGCCTCCTAGTGGCCCACTCCATTATTACAACTCTGGTAATTTTTAGGAAGCCACGAGGGAAGCCCTTGTGTCTCAGATGATAGAGAATCCGCTTGCAGTGCGGGAGGCCTGGGTTCGATCCCTGGGTTGGGAAGATCCCCTAGCGAAGGGAAAGGCTACCCACTCCAGTATTCTGGCCTGGAGAATTCCATGGACTCTATAGTCCGCGGGGTCACAAAGAGTTGGACACAACTTTAAAACTTTAGCACCCTGCCTGGCATATTAAGTGCACTATAAAAGTTAGCTGTGTATTCACTTTAACATTAAGATTGAATTCAGAGCTTGCAAGACACCATGCTTGTAAACTCATTCTTTAGATCTCTCACTGACAGGTCATGTGAATGTCTCCCAAGTTAGCAGGGTCTATTCATTCTTATTTGCTTCCATTGCTTGGCTTGCTTTCTCTCTCTTCCCTCATTTCTCCTGCCCTGTCTTATCTGAATTTACGCAGTGATTTCCTAACAGGTCACTGAACTACCAGTCTCCCTACTCCAAACCAAGTTACACGCTGGTAACAGATTCCCCTTTATAAAGCACAGTTTGTGTGTGTCACTCATCTGTGCTGAAATACTTTGTGCTTTGTTGTGTTTAGTCACTCAGTCGTGTCCAACTCTTTGCAACCTCATGAACTGTAGCCCGGCCAGGCTTCTCTGTCCGTGGGGATCCTCCAGGCAAGAATACTGGAGTAGGTTGCCATGCCCTCCTCCAGGGGATCTTCCCAACCCAGGGATGGAACCCAGGTCTCCCGCATTGCAGGTGGATTCTTTACTGTCAGAGCCACCAGGGAAGCCCTGGTGTTCTTCAGCTGTTTTTCCCCTCTGACTCTTCATCTTAAGCTGGTCACTGAAACTGAACTATTCTCTTTTTCCTCTTACATTTATCTGCCTTTGTTCATCTTTATTTTTCCTGAAATGTTTACCTCCATCTTTGCATATCTGAGACACACCTCCCCAAACTCCCCTTTCCTACCTGAGCACACACACACACGTCCACTTGGAAGCAATGACTACTTCTTCTGAACTACCTTTAGGACTTTTTCCTGAACATCTTTTCATTATATGTGTTACCTTATACCTTGTTTCACTTTGCCTTATTTCTGGAAGAATTTGGATCAACTTACAAGTAGGCATTACAAGAAGGAAAATAAAAAGTGAGAAAATCTGGATAAAAGGAGCGTAGATAAGACAAAGCAGAAATGGCATTAGTCCTGAAAATATATCACTAGACTGTTAATTTGCTAGAGGTGGGTCACACATTTGGTTGTAAGATTTAGGGCAGCCAGCATTAGATCAGAAACATCAGTCCCTGACTGAGGTCATTCAGTGAAAACAGATCAGTTATTTGGAGAAGCACAACACTTCTCCATTCCAAAGCCAGATGGCAAAGTCTCCTGTGTTCCTAATGTATAAAAGTCACCTTGTAGAAGTATGATGATTGATTTATTTACATGAAACACAGCATGACTATATTTTAATACACAACCAAAATATAAAACATCATAGTAAATTGACAGTAAAATATGGTATTTCATTTTCATTGCCTGACAAATGGTTAACCTTAGTCATAAATGAGCTCTTGGAAACCAGTAACAAAGACATTGATAAACCAAGATGAATAAAACAAAAAGAAGAAGAAGAAGAAAATGAAATAACACGAGTGACTAGTAAGGATTAAGCATAAGAAGATGACTGAGTTGAACAGTAGCAAACAAAAAGCAATTTCTTTACAATACCATATTTGGATCTGACCTGGGCCTCCTGCATTGCAGGTGAATTCTTTACTGTCTGAGCCACCAGGGAAGCCCAATATTAACATTTGTACAGTTTTAGGAAACATACCCACATAAACACTGGGGGCCAAGATTGATGAAATCCCCTCTGTATAGTAGGGGGAAATCTATTATAGTTTAGACTCAAAACAATAAATTTTGGATATTTTTAGTCCTAGCAGTTCCAATTTGTTGGAATTATTTCAATAAGTTAGTTGGAAAAAATTACAGTTTATATATAAACCATGTTTACTGCATAGAAAGTGCATGTGGTTTCCTGTATCCTTTCTCAGCTGTCCTTGAGGATAGGATCTGTTTATATTTATTGTTGTTGTTCAGTCGCTCAGTCAAGTCAGACTCTGCGACCCCGTGGACTGCAGTAAGCCAGGCTTCCCTGTCCTTCCCCGTCTCCCAGAGCTTGCTGAAACTCACATCCATTGAGTCAGTAATGCTATCTTACCATCTCATCCTCTGCTGCCCTCTTCTCTTTTTGCCTTCAATGTTTCCCAGCATCAGGGTCTTTTGTAATGAGTCAGTTCTAAACATTAGGTGGCCAAAGTATTGGAGCTTCAGTTTCAGCATCAGTCCTTCCAATGAATATTTAGGACTGACTGCCTTTAGGATTGACTCGTTTGATATCCTTGCTGTTCAAGGGATTCTCAAGAGTGTTCTCCAAAACCACAGCTAGAAAGCATAGTTCTTTGGCACTCAGCCTTCTTTATGGTCCAACTCTCATGTCCATACATGACTACTGGAAAAATCATAGCTTTGACTATGCGGACCTTTGTTGGCAAAATAATGTCTCTGCTTTTTAATATGCTGTCTAGGTTTGTCATAGCTTTTCTTCTGTTTATATACAAAGCACCTAATAGAACTTGACAAATAAACATTTTTACAGTTAATAAGCAAAGAATACTGGTAAAATATTTGCCTTCTTGAAATTCTGAACTTTCAGTCTTAGCTCTTTGGTGCTCTTTGGTGCTACATATGAAGTCTAATCCAGAGGTCACAAATTTATGCCTATAGTGACTAGGGACATAGAAAGGTATGAACAGATCAGGCATCAGTAAAAACTGGTAGGTCCTGTGTGGGACTGAAACAGTGCTTTCTTACAAAAGGAATTTTAAAAAATGTTTTTAATGTTCTGCTAATCGTATAAAACAGCTAGAGTACAACTTAGGGGCTACTAGTGTACAACCCCTTGTAATAATACCTTTTCTCCTAACAAAAACAAGACCATATTTCAGGAAATGTTAAGTATTTTTATCTTAATAAACAAATTACTTTCTTTCTATCTCAAATAATTTCATTTCATTTTTGTTTTATGTTTAATTTTGCCCAAAAGCCTATTCAGTTGTTCTTAGTGATTCCTAATTCTTAGGAGAAAGCCTAAAATGGGCTTCCCTGATGGCTCAGACGGAAAAGAATCCTCCTGCAGTGTGGGAGACCTGGGTTGGATCTCTGGGTTGGGAAGATCTCCTGGAGAAGGGCATGGCAACCTACTCTAGTATTCTTGCCTGGAGAATCCCCACGGACAGAGAAGCCTGGGATCGCCTAAGAGTTGGACACGACTGAGTGACTAAGAACAGCACAAGCACGAAATATGCTACACATTGTACTTCTTATTTTCTAAATATTATGTGACTAACTTAAATTATGTTATTTTTTCATTTTAGAGTGTAAATGGCTCTGAGGTTCAGAAACAAAACTGTTGCTGGCTCCTGGTTACACACAAAGCCTGTGTGAAAGATGATGTGGTAAGTTTTTATATGTAAATTTAGAAATAAACTTTAATTCACAGTCACTTTAAATATATATGAAAAGAATAGAAAATTCAATTTATGTGCACAATTTTAATGACTGCAGATTACAAGGCCTAAAGAGCACTCATTACAATGGCTATTTTTTTAGTTGTGGGAGACTGCTGTCTATGCTGTATTATTTAGTTCCCTAAAATAAAATGTTTAGGTGCATTCATATAAATTTATATTAGTCAGGCGTTTTACATTACCGGCTCAGGCGCTTAAATGTTGTCTTCAGAGTACTCACTCAGTCTCCTCTGGGTACTGGTTCTCTCTGTATGTTTGCATTTCTCTTCTGCTGCAGATAATCTTTGTGGTGGGAAAGATAGCTGCCAGCAACCCCAGCAGAAAAAGGTTCACTTTTAAGATCCATGCATTATTTCCAAAGGATTCTGAGTCATCCTGCCTGGTGAGGTGTTCTCCGCCAAGATGAGTTATCTTTGCCAGTAGAATAGAATGCTCTCCTTGATCAGACCCAGGCACTCATTGTCTGATATTATATAGTGGGAGCCATGAGCGACAGGGTCACAACTGACAGTCGCACCAGAATCAAATGATGTGAAGGAGGGAGAACGGTGCAGGTAGGTTAGGCAGACAGAAGTAACAACTACCTTGTCCAGATTCTGTTGTTGTTCAGTCATCAAGTCATGTGCGACTCTTTGTGACCCCGTGGACTGCAACACACCAGGCTTCCCTGTCCTTCACCATCTCCCAGAGCTTGCTGAAACTCATGTCCATTGAGTCGGTGATGCCATCCAACCATCTGTCGTCCCCTTCTCCTGCCTTCAATCTTTCTAGCATCAGGGTCTTTTCCATGAGTCAGTTCCTCCCATCAGGTGGCCAAAGTATTGGAGTTTCAGCTTCAGCATCAGTTCTTCCAATGAGTATTCAAAACTGATTTCCTTTAGGATTGACTGGTATGATCTCCTTACAGTCCAAGAGACTCTCAAGAGTCTTCTCCAACACCACAGTTCAAAAGCATCAATTCTTTGGAGCTCAGTTTTCTTTATTGTCCAGTTCTTACATCCATATATGACTATTGGAAAAAGCATAGCTTTGACTAGACAGACCTTTGTAGGCAAAGTAATGTCTCTGCTTTCTAATATGCTGTCTAGGTTGGTCATAACTTTTCTTCCAGGGAGCAAGCGTCTTTTAATTTCATGGCTACATTCATTGTTCACAGTGATTTTAGAGCCCAAGAAAATAAAGTCTTTCACTATTTCTCTTGTTCCCCATCTATATGCCCTGAAGTGATGGGACCAGATGCCATGATCTTTGTTTTTTGAATGTTGCGTTTTAAGCCAGCTTTTTCACTCTCCTCTTCCACCTTCATCAAGAGGCTTTTTAGTTCCTCTTCACTTTCTGCCATAAGGGTGGTGTATCATCTGTATATCTGAGATTGTTGATATTTCTCCCAGCAATCTTGAGTCCAGCTTGTGATTCATCCAGCCCAGCATTTCACATGATGTACTCTGCCTATAAGTTAAATAAACATGGTGACAATATACAGCCTTGACATACTCCTTTCCCAATTTTGAACCAGTCTGTTGTTCCATGTTCAGTTCTGACTGTTGCTTCTTGACCTGCATGCAGATTTCTTAGGAGGCAGGTTAGGTGATCTGGTATTCCCATCTCTAACAATTTTCCACAGTTTGTTGTGATCCACACAGTCAAAGGGTTTAGCATAGTTAATGAGGCAGAAATAGATGTTTTTCTGGAATTCCCTTGCATTTTCTGTGATCCAATAGATGTTGGCAATTTGATCTCTGGTTCCTCTGCCTTTTCTAAATCCAGCTTGAACATCTGGAAGTTCTCGGTTCACATAATAGATTCTAGCTGAAGCATAATAATACATGTGTCTCAATCTTCAATCTAACAACAAAGCATTTAGACAGATCTAGTACGGTCTTTCAGAGAAGGCAATGGCAACCCACTCCAGTACTCTTGCCTGGAAAATCCCATGGACGGAAGAGCCTGGTAGGCTGCGGTCCATGGGGTCGCTAAGAGTCAGGTACGACTGAGCAACTTCACTTTCACTTTTTACTTTCATGCATTGGAGAAGGAAATGGCAACCCACTCCAATGTTCTTGCTTGGAGAATCCCAGGGACAGGGGAGCCTAGTGGGCTGCCGTCTGTGGGGTTGCACAGAGTCGGACACGACTGAAGTGACTTAGCAGCAGCAGCAGCAGCAGCAGTACAGTCTTTCAGAGAAGGCAATGGCAACCCACTCCAGTACTCTTGCCTGGAAAATCCCATGGACGGAGGAGCCTGGTAGGCTGCAGTCCTTGGGATCGCTAAGAGTCGGGCATGACTGAGCGACTTCACTTTCACTTTTCACTTTCATGCATTGGAGGAGGAAATGGCAACCCACTCCAGTGTTCTTGTCTGTAGAATCCCAGGGAGGGGGAGCCTGGTGGGCTGCCATCTATGGGGTCGCACAGAGTCGGACACGACTGAAGTGACTTAGCAGCAGCAGCAGCAGCAGTACAGTCTTTACATTCCATATTCATTAAAAATATAAAGTAAATAGTTTACTTGTTTGAGGTATGGTTTGAAAGAATGCCACAGATAGTTTATGAGAGGATTAGAAATCAAGTCTCTTAAAAGAATAAGCAGATGAATGAGTTTTGGAGAAAGAGATCCAAGAAAGCAGAGTGAAAAGTTACTGTGGAAGAACGATGCAGAATGAGTGTGAAAGTTCCTTGGAAATATTGAAGGAACATAGGATAAAGGGTCACCAAGGAATAGGATCATGTATTTGTGTCTAATCCTAATATTTTCCGTATATTTAGATTGTGGCCCTGCAGAAAGCGAAGGGCGATGCCATTTTGAAATTCGAGCCACTTGTTCTTCACGTGCAGTGTCGACAGTTGCAGGATGCACAGATTCTGGTAAAATTTTGTGATTATACTTGAATTTATAGGTATATGAGTAGATTTAGTTTGGAACTTTAACTCTTCTACCACAATTAATGCAATGCTCGTTTAATCAACTAATGTTTTATCTAATTATAGATTTGAGGTTATATTATGTTTCAGCAGTTTGTAGAGCTAAAGTGTTTATCTGGTTAGCCAGATGATCAGAATTTAACAAATTTATTTTCTTACAGCATTCAGTGGCAATAGATTCTGGCTTCAGGAACTCCGGCATAACTGTGGGAAAGAGAGGAAAGACTATGCTGGTAAGGTACCTTTTGGTAAAAAGCAATTCTTTGATCATGAAGTAATCCAGATTATCAAATAACCTTCTACTCAAATCGTCCTGCCATTCCCTGCTCAGAAATCTTCAGTGACTGTTCTGTACAGGGCAAAGTCCAGAGTTCTTAGCTTTACACCTGAGGCCTTATAATATTCCCCTCCACTTACTTTTCTGCTTCCTTGGTGCCTCAGATGGTAAAGAATCCGCCTGAAATGAAGACCTGGTTTTGATCCCTGGGTTGGGAAGATCCTCTGGAGAAAGAAATGGCAACCCACTCCAGTATTCTTGGCTGGAGAATCCCATGGGCAGAGGAGCCTGATGGGCAACAGTCCATGGCGTCGCAAAAGAGTCAGACACGACTGAGCGATTAACACATACACCACTTATTTTTAACCTGATTCTCTTTGGCCTCCACATTCTGAATAGTCACGGCCCAATTTAATGAGCACCATGATGTATTGCAAAGAATCACAGATGGGCCCTAAAGTCCTCTACAGGGATCCATCAGGGACTGAACTTTTTCAGCTGTGTCAGGGATCTATCAAATTGCTGCCCTAGGGCCACATCCAGCCCACGGGAGACTAGTTCCAGTACCCCTGTTTGATGAATTGCTGTCTAAGGTTGCTTTTGTGCTACAATGGCAGACATCATATGGCCTGCAAAGTTGAACATATTTACTATCTATCCTTTTACAGAAAAAGTCTGCCATCCCCTGGACTAGAGGATCTTTAAACTTCCTTGCAAGTCCCACAGCCTTTCTGAGTCCTTTCCTGGCCAAGCCAGCCCCTAGTGACTTTTGCCCTCTCCTGCAGTAGCTACTGTTCGTGTTTACTGTTTGGCAATGTGCACATTGTTTGCTTTTGTAGTGTTTCCGATTGTCTTCCATTCTAGCTCCCAAGACTTCCCAATTTTCTATCTATTTTTAACAAATAACCTGCTTTCCAAAAAGAGGTGGCTTACGAAAGAAGACATCTGTATAGCATGAGGAAACAGAAAAGCAAAGTTCATGGTACTGATTTGAGTCCACATCTCCCTCCCCACTATGTACATCTGGTGGCCCGAGCAAAAACAGAACCACTCTTCCACCTTTCTCTCCTTTGTCTTCTATATTAAGTTAGTGACAGATCTGTCACATCTACCTCTAAGTCCTCACTCCGGACTGCACCTCTCCCAGCCCTCTTCCACTGCCCCTACTCAAGCCCTCTTCATCTCTCACCTCTGTCTTTACAGCAGTCTCCTGCCTGGTCCTCGTCCTCCCCATCTTTTCCTTCAGTCCCTCTAGCCAGTAGTGTCAGAATGCCCGTTTTAAAGAAGTCAAGGTCACCTGGTATTTTCTCTGACTTTCAAGACCTTATATACTTAAACTATTTTGCATCTACCTTATCTATGCTCATGTTCCACTAGCATGCTTCCACGCCAGCCAGATAAAATGCTGTTGGTCATTTCCCGAATGTATTATGCTTTTCGTGTCCTGTTACTATAGAAAAGTTCTTTCTCTGGCTGAATGCTCCCCTTCTCCCATTTTTACATCTGGTGAAATTATATGTATGCTTTAAAATCCCATAAAACCACCACCTGTCTCAGTCAGTTGCTCCTCTTCTACTGAATACGTTTCCTTAGTATTTTGTGTGTGTGTGTGTGTGGCACATGCGTGCGTGCACACGCACATTTATGTGTTTCTTCTTAGTACCGTGTTGGATTGTGATTCTTTGTTCACTTGGTTTTTTGTTCAGACGTGTTAGCTGTCTTTTAGATGGGGACCATGTGTATTCATCGGAGAAGGCAATGGCGCCCCACTCCAGTACTCTTGCCTGGAAAATCCCATGGACAGAGGAGCCTGGTGGGCTGCAGTCCATGGGGTCTCGAAGAGTCGGACACGACTGAGCGACTTCCCTTTCACTTTTCACTTTCCTGCATTGGAGAAGGAAATGGCAACCTACTCCAGTGTTCTTGCCTGGAGAATCCCAGGGACGGTGGAGCCTGGGGGGCTTCTGTCTATGGGGTCGCACAGAGTTGGACACGACTGAAGTGACTTAGCAGCAGTAGTAGCAGCATGTGTATTCATCCTATATCTTCATACCTTCTGTGGGGCCTGGATAATTGCAGACATTCAGTAAAGGCTCGTTGAATGAATTTTTCTGCCTCATAAGAGTTTCTGTTGTTTCTGAACCTATATCCAGTGTTTGGGTTTACTGGGAACATGCTGACTGTTTCCTCAATGGGGTTACTAAGACTGGCAACCCTAAAGCATCAAGAAAGCAGCCACTTTGTGTGATGGAACAGGCCTGCTTTATCTTGTAACCACCCTGCAGAAGCAGTGCTAAGAGGCCCTTCAGCATCCAAGCCATTTTGATTTTTCCTTAAAACTTCTGTTGAGGTTTCATTTATTTTATTTAAATAGTGTATTAAAACTTCCTTAGATTTAGTGAGATTGATACTATTAAGTTTATTGGGCTCTTTGATAATATCTGCTTCTCTGAAAGACAATGTATAAAACGATTTTCTTTGCAAATGACTTTATATGATGGGAAAATCTATTTACTCTCCTTTGATTCAACTGTATTTGACTAAATTGTATCAAAGTGCAAACCTAAGTGCTGTAATGGAGCTAAACTATATATAAACACAGCCCTGAGTTGACTGTTCTTTAGTTATCTTCAGCATCTCTAGTACATAAGTCATCCAATCTAAATTGTTCCTTGTAGGCTGTCCGGAGCACACATGGCTTAGAAGTTCCTTTAAGCCATCAAGGAAAACTGATGGTGACAGAGGAATATATCAACTTCCTGTTAAAGATAGCAAACCAAAAAATGGAAGAAAACAAGAAGAGAATTGAAAGGTATGTTAATGATATATTTCCATGTTAGTCTTATATACCTAGGTCTTCTTTGAAAATATTAATACACATCATCTCCAGTTTATACTCCCAGCTGCTTTTATATTTGTAGCCTTATCATGAATAATAAAGATAATGAAAATAATTGATGAGAGTAGGCCAGTGGTAAGGAACCTGCCTGCCAGTGCAGGAGACATAAGAGATGCGGGTTCCATCCCTGGCTTGGGAAGATGCCTCGAGAAGGAAGTGGCAACCCACTCCAGTATTCTTGCCTGGGAAACCCCACGGACAGAGGAACCTCGTGGGGTAATGGCCACAGGGTTGCCCAGAGTCGGACACAACTGAAGAGACTCAGCACATAGTATACATAAAGGCCAAACTGCAGTGGGTACTTCATGGGGCACAAAGCGGAGGAAGCTCCGGCAGAAGAGTGGGACATGCAGCTGCCAGCACCAGGCATTAAGGAGAAACAGTCACTCAGGTGAGAGCGAAGCAGCCACAGGGACATAACTGATCCAGCCGAAGGCAGCCAGGGACATGGTACACTCTGCCCCCGGGATGGGACCTACTGAAGATTACTTAAAATCTCCTTTTGAGGAGAACAGCCTGGTTAATTTTAATCTGATAAATATTTTATACCTCTGGCTAGATCAGAACTCAGCTCTTGTCATGAATTAGATTTGAATTGGCATAATTGTCCCAGTCAGAAGGATTATGGCTGTCCGTGCACATCTTTATATTTCCCTTGTTTCTGCTTGATTAATTTTACATTACTCTTTCTCAACTTTTTCCTCAGAATAGAATTTTTGATATAAAGAAGTGACAATTATGCTGCTTTTTATATACGAAGATAAATGCCACTAACCTACCATCAGTAAAATGTGTATTTCTGAGTTATTGAAGAAATCATCTCATTGTCATTTATTATTTCCTTTTTGCTTTCTCCCCACCCCTTTGGTCCAGAGAAGGCAATGGCACCCCACTCCAGTACTCTTGCCTGGAAAATCCCATGGACAGAGGAGCCTGGCAGGCTGCAGTCCATGGGGTCACTAAGAGTTGGACACGACTGAGCGACTTCACTTTCACTTTTCACTTTCATGCATTGGAGAAGGAAATGGCAACCCACTCAGTGTTCTTGCCTGGAGAATCCCAGGGACGGGGGAGCCTGGTGGGCTGCCGTCTATGGGGTCGCAGTCGGACACGACTGAAGAGACTTAGCAGCAGCAGCAGCAGCACTCGTTTGGTCACCTCACAACCAGTCAATCACTGCCGAAATCACTCCTGACTCATTCTTCTCTCCCCACCCTTCCTGCCACATTCTTCATTCAGGACTACTGATCTAAGAGTAGAATGTTTCCAGGGTGTCTCTCTGCTTAGCCATTCTCCGTATTACCATCAGAATCCTGTCTGTAAAATGAAAAGGAATCCTCTTGCTTAACTCGTCTGCTTAACATTCTTTAATACCTTAACATTCTTTAATACCTAGAGTTTTTTACGAAACAGCTAAAGCCAGAAGCCACTCTGGCTGCAGAGTGGCATGATGGAAAGAGGTAGAATTGGGTTCCAGAGGCAGAACCGAGTTCAAATCCTACACCCACCACAACTTAACTCTCTTGGCTTCAGTTTTCTTGTATCTGTCTTAACAATTTTAGCATATTTTAGACAGCATATATCGAATGACAGGCCCCATCTGTGTCATGTCATGATTCTTAGGATAGCCTTTCTCCTTCTTCACTGACTCATACAGAGAATAAACCTATAATTACATCAGTATCACCATCCAGGCTTTTTCAGCCAGAGCTCCTTATTTGAACCATAAAATTAACAAAATTATGCAAGTGACTATTTCTCAGTTCTCCCAGCAATGCCATATAAATTATATCAGCCAAGATACATTGGAGATAAGTTAATTAATTCATGACATATTGTGGCTGTCTGTGGGCATTAAAAGTGATTTCAAGAAAGTAACTGAAGGTACCCAGCCATTCCACCAGGCTGCTGCTATTGCTGCTAAGTCACCTCAGTCGTGTCCGACTCTGTGCGACCCCATAGACGGCAGCCCACCAGGCTCCACTGTCCCTGGGATTCTCCAGGCAAGAACACTGGAGTGGGTTGCCATTTCCTTCTCCAATGCATGAAAGTGAAAAGTGAAAGTGAAGTCGCTCAGTTGTGTCCGACTCTTAGCGACCCCATGGACTATAGCCTACCAGGCTCCTCCGTCCATGGGATTTTCCAGGCGAGAGTACTGGAGTGGGTTGCCATTGCCTTCTCCATTCCACCAGGCTACAGAGTTTGAACTGTACATAGGTATTTATTGGTGGTTTTTCAGTTGCTAAGTCGTGTCTACCTCTTTGCAACCCCATGGACTGCAGTGTGCCAGGCTGCAGTATTTATTGGTACCATTCCAAAAGTTGGCTACATTTGTTAGTATTCTAACTGTGAGACTGTTGGTGAAAAAGTAGGAGGTAGGAAATCAGTTTCTGTTTTCTTACTTGAATTTCAACAAGATTATAAATATAGCCCAGGATGAACTAACTATACACCTGGTGAAGTTAATTGAGCCACGTTCACCAACTATAAAATCAAATTATGCTTTAAATCCATTGACTCAAAAATATGTTTTGAGATTATAGTGTGCATGCTGCTATCAAGAGAGTCATGCTCATCATATAAAATCAGTGAAAAATTAAAGAAGGGTAAAAAGTGTCTTAAGATACTGATTAGAAGATTACATGTGAATTCAGAAAGAGTGAACAAATTAGGGAGCTCCTTGGGGAACAGCTGTATATTCAACCAAATGCAGAAAAAGAGCTACTCTTCTGATGTGGAAAAGAGAAAAATTAAACACTGGAGGTGATGAGTTCTGCAATCAGATGTTGAGTATAAAATTGGTTTGTCATGGGACCAAAGTTTCACAATTCAAACAGCTGTAATAAGAGAAGTTTTAAAAGTCAGAATCCTAATGAGTAGCATTCTAGCAACAAGAAATATTCTTGAAATGTGATAATCAAAAGTTAAAATATTATTTTAATAGCAAGAGGTCTCTTTCATAAAAAACGGTTCCCAAGCCCACTTCTTCATGGGAAGAGTAAGATAATCTCATCTATAATGATTTCCAGGTGAAACATGGGAATTTTGGAGGTTTATTTACCAATTACAAGAGGAGGGCTTGTAGCTGTTAATAAGAGATCAAGACTGACTTAGATTGGATGAAATTAGCCATGTTCCTCTTCTCACCACCTGTGTAATAAGAAAATAAATGTTAAATAAAATGTAGAATAAAAAGTCCAAGTATATTGGCATATAATATTGATAAAAATTAAGCAAATTAGAGCAAAAAAGTAAATATTTCTAATGGTTGGTTTTTTGGTTTTTACTTTTTTATGGTAAAATATACATAACATAAAATTCACAATTTTAGCCATTATACAGTTCACTGGCATCCTTTCCTCAACATCCTTGCCAACACTTGTCTTTTGTTTTGTTTTGATAAGTGCCATCCTGGCAGGTGTGAGGTGATATCTCATTATGATTTTGATTTGCATTTCCTTGATGATTAATGACATTGAGCATTTTTCTTACACCTGTTGGTAAGCATTTGTGTGACATCACTTTGCTACTTTCCTTCCGGTGCTTTTTCTTAGCTTCCTTCTGGGTTTCTCTTGTTATTCTACCTATTGGTTAAATACTATTGTTCTCTAAGATTCCTCCCATGGCCCATTGCTTTAGCTTCCCCAGACACTGGTTGCTAAGACGCTTCAGTCATGTCCGACTCTGTGAGACCCTATGGACTGCAGCACTCCAGGCCCCTCTGTCCATAGGGATTCTCCAGGCAAGAGTACTAGAAGTGGATGCCCTTCTCCAGGGGAATCTTCCCAACTCAGGGATTGAACCCACATCTCTTATGCCTCCTGCATTGGCAGGAGGGTTCTTTACCATTACCGGCACCTGCGGTAGATCTTCCAAATATCTCCCAAGTTCTGGGCCCATATATCTAGTAACCTATTGAACATATCTAACCAAATATCCCAGCAGCCTTTCCTTAATATCTTATCTTAGTCTCAACCTTTTTTAACAATTTCCTTGGTTCAGAGTCTTAACATTTACAAACATTATTACTGTTATGCCTCAGTGCAAAGAGAAATGTGAACCATATTGAATTACACTTATTTAATTGCATGTATGTCTTTTTCCCCCACCTCAAGATGGTCACCTTTTAAATAGGACTAACTCCCCCCACACACAGATACCAACCAAACACATGTCCATACATACCCACACTTTAAATATCTCTTATCCTAAAACTTTATAGAGTAGAAACCCAATAACTTTATTGAATTAATCATAAATAATAAAGGAACTTAAAAGTCAATACATTATATTGAGCTCCCCAAAGGCAAGTATAGTTTCTTATCATTTTCTGAGTGTCTGGTAGGAAAACAGTGGTTAATAAATGCTTGCTGAATTTATTTGACAGACTTGTTCTAACAGTAGTGCTACTTAAAAAAAAATAGTGCTACTTTTATGGCTTCACAGACTTAAGGTCATTATTCTGGAAGACATGTAAGATGGCTTACTGATGGGGCTACCAGAATAGACCTGCTACACAGTCTGGGTAAGAAGTAACAGGACTCTAAGTAGCAAGGTGAATGGGAATGATCCTGCAGAGCATAATCCTAACGTGGCAGCAGATAGAAATGAGGGTAGAGGAGGAGGAGGAGTCAAGTCTTACTTTTTTTAATGGAAATAAAGCTGGTAAATAAATAACTCACACAATTCTCTATATACTTATGGTCAGAGAAGTAAGTAATATAAAGGGAAAACATACATTTTCTGGTAGTTTCTCCTTGGATGTCCTCTCCCCTCAGTTTTTCCTCTCATAATTCCTCTCTGTGCCAGAAGAGGGAGGAATTCACCTCACCAGCTCCCATTCATCCTTGCGATTCAGCCCAGGCTTTGGGTTTTTTTTCCCCACGGAGGATTTCTTGATCTTTCTTGGAGCTGAGTGCCCCATGTTCTCCTGTTTTATCTTAGCTTTTTCGTGGCACATTGAATGTATCTTTACAGCTCTGCCGCTCCCATCAAACCCTGAGCTCCCTGAGGGCTCAGGCCATCTCTTACTTGTTTTAGCACCTGGCACAGGTTCTGTCACATACGTTTTTTAATAAAATGCTAGAGTTTAAAATCAGTTAAAAATCCAAATACATAATATATGAGAATAGTCTTCTTTTGTTATTTGTGAATAATAGAAGCCTAAAAGGGTGTGAGGGCTTCCCCAGTGGCTCAGGGTTACAAGAATCCACCTGAAACACAGCAGATGCGAGTTCAGTCCCTGGGTTGGGAAGATCCCCTGGCAACCCACTCCAGTACTCTTGCCTGGAGAAGCAGTCCATAGCATTACAGAGTCAGACACAACTGAAGCAACTTTACACACATGCACGCATGCAAAAGGACATGAAGTTGTGCTTAAGATTTCATTAATTGTATGTTCCTATTTAAGAAGTCAGAAATACCAGCTTTTTATTGCCCATGGTCCCCTAACTGATCTGAAGAACAAAAATTCGTTTTCCCAGAGCTGGTCTGAAAAGTTCTGTCATGAAGAGAACTATATACAAGTTGCTCTGTGTCATGATAATCTTGACTACAGAGGTGGAAAAACGGAAGACAACTTGCTTTTCTTTGGAGAGGAGCAGAAAAAGAGTTGCCTGAGCATGTATTTCTTTTTATTCTCCCAGCTCTTTTTGTTGCCTTTGAAAGTTGAGAAAAATATACTTTGAGAATCTGGCTTTGGAATGCTGTGTAAAGGGTCATAGCATGAGAAGAAAACATGTAATTGAGAAACAAATTTCTGACTTATTGAGTAAGATAGTTTCCCAAAGGACATTTTAAAAGTTCCCTTAACAAAGAAAAAAAAGTAGTTGAAATTGTATTCTTGGCTCTCAACACGGAAAAGGTCTTTGTTCCTTTTTACCACTTTTTTCTTTGGTCCCCCAAGGATTATAGCTTTGAATTCTTAGGTTGTTTAATGGAAGATTAGAAGTAACACACCCATTCCTCTTTAATTACCTTTTTAGTGTGGTCAACAAGGTATTTTACACAGCTGTTAATTCGCTGTGCTCATAAAAGAGGAATTTAATCTTATCTTTAATTTTCTAGGAATACAGTAGAATCCAGAGAAAAGACCTGGTTACCTAAGTTTAAAGAGCAGGGTTGGGGAGAGACTGATAGAAGAGAATGTTGAACATCATGAATAGCCTCTTATGATCAGATAAGGGTGATTCATACCGTTTTGTAGCATGCTTAGATTTGTTTTAGATAAAGCAAGTCATTCTACTGAGGCATTTTTAAAAACTATGCTATATAGGCAGTGTGGAAAATGAGAAGAAAACCAATCATTGAAGTCACCCAGGATAATGGCAAGACCTGGAGACAAAGATCAGGCCAAGTGTAGAAGTTTTCATGAGTGTAAAGGACTGAACAGAATATTGGTACATAATCTGAGGGGTTGATAAAGGAGTTTAGTCTGGAAAAGTATTGGTAAGGCAGGTGAATTCTTACCTTATCGTTCACCTCTCTGGTGGGCAGGATACTGAAAGAGTAAGCATTCTCCACTTGACAGGAATGCAGGCAGTGGTGTGTTTGTGGGGAACCAGGTTTCAGTTAAGCAAGGATATAAGGAATACATTAAATGAAAAGGTTGTGACCATGTTATGGGATCTAAAATAAATATCAGTTTAAAATTTTCAAAACCTTTTGCTCTAATTCGTAAAGTACTGTTTTCTCTTTCACTGTACCTCCCTCTTTGAGATTGATTTATTCATTCTAGAAATACCATTTAGCCCTAGTTATCTGCCAAGAATGGTGATAAATATCAAGATGTATAGTGGTGATTACATAAGTTCTTAAAATATGGATAGGAAATGTGGTAATCATGTTAGGTATATCTTAGCATTGTGTGAAGTATTTGGGAAGAGGCAATTAGCTTGGTTTTCTAAGGGCAGTTTTAGAGCTTTTGCAAGTGGAACTTAGCCTGTTTATTGAATTAAAATAAAGAACATAATTGGCTCAGATAGCAATCTATCCTGTAGATGTCAAAAACTTCCTGTCATAATCTCCCATTATAATAGGATATAAGAGCATGATGGAAAAGGGAATGGCAAACCACTTCAGTATTCTTGCCTTGAGAAGCCCATGAACAGTATGAAAGGGCAAGAAGATATGACACTGAAAGATGAACTCCCCAGGTAGGTACCCAGTATGCTACTGAAGAAGAGTGGAGAAATAACTCCAGAAAGAAAGAAGAGATGGAGCAAAAGCGAAAACAATGCCCAGTTATGGATGGGACTGGTGATGAAATTAAGTCCAATGCTGTAAAGAACAATACTGCATAGGAATGTGGAATGTTAGGTCCGTGAATCAAGGTACATTGAAAGTGGTCGAACAGGAGAAGGCAAGGGTGAACGTCGACATTTTAGGAATCAGTGAACTAAATGGACTAGAATGGGCAAATTTAATTCAGATGACCGTTATATCTACTACTGTGGGCAAAAATCCCTTAGAAGAAATGGAATAGCCATCATAGTCAACAAGAGTCCAAAATGCAGTACTTGGATGCAATCTCAAAAAGGACATAATGATCTCTGTTTGGTTCCAAGGCAAACCGTTCAATATCACAGTAATTGAAGTCTATGCCCCAACCACTAAGGCCAAAGAAGCTAAAGTTGAATGGTTCTATGATGACCTACAAGACCTTCTAGAACTAACACCAAAAAAACATGTCCTTTTCATCATAGGGGACTGGAATGCAAAAGTACGAAGTCAAGAGATAACCTGGAGTAACACGCAAGCTTGGCCTTGGAATACAAAATGAAGGAGGACAAAGACTAACAGAGTTTTGCCAAGAGAACACTGATCATAGCAAACACCCTCTTCCAACAACACAATAGACAACTCTACACATGGACATCACCGGATGGTCAATACCAAAATCAGATTGATTTTATTTTTTGTAGCCAAAGATGGAGAAGCTCTATACAGTCAGCAAAAACAAGACCAAGAGCTAACTGTGGCTCAGATCATGAACTCCTTATTGCAAAATTTAGATTTAAATTGAAGAAAGTAGGGAAAACCACTAGACCATTCAGGTATGACCTGAATCAAATCCCTTATGATTATACAGTGAAAGTGAGAAATAGATTTAAGGGACTAGATCTGACAGAGTGCCTGATAAACTATGGACAGAGGTTCATGATATTGTACAGGAGGCAATGATCAAGATCATCTCAGAGAAAAAGAAATGCAACAAGGCAAAATGGTTGTCTGATGAGGCCTTACAAATAGCTGAGAAAAGAAGAGAAGCAAAAGGCAAAGGAGAAAAGGAAAGATATACCCATCTGAATGCAGAGTTCCAAAGAATAGCAAGGAGAGATAAGAAAGCCTTCCTCAGTCATCAGTGCAAAGAAATAGAGGAAAACAATAGAATGAGAAAGAATAGAGATCTCTCCAAGAAAATTAATGATATCAAGGGAATATTTCATGCAAAGATGGGTACAATAAAGGACAGAAATGGTATAGACTTAACAGAAGCAGAAGATACTAAGAAGAGGTGGCAAGAATACACAGAAGAGCTATACAAAAAATATCTTCATGACCCAGATAACCACGATGGTATGATCACTCACCTAGAGCCAGACATCCTGGAGTCTGAAGTCAAGAGAGCCTTTGGAAGCATCACTACGAACAAAGCTAGTGGAGGTGATGCAATTCCAATGGACCTGTTTCAAGTCTAAAAGATAATGCTATTAAAGTGCTGCACTCAGTATGCCAGCAAATTTGGAAAACTCAGCAGTGGCCACAGGACTGGAAAAGGTCAGTTTTTATTCCAATCCCAAAGAAAGGCAGTGCCAAAGAATGCTCAAAATACCTCACAATTACATTCATCTCACACGCTAGCAAACTACCGCTCAAAATTCTCTAAGCAATTCTTTAATAGGACATGATCTGAGAACTTCCATATCTTCAAGCTGGATTTAGAAAAGGCAGAGGAACCAGAGATCAAATTGCCAACATCTGTCGGATCATCGAAAAAGCAAGAGAGTTTCAGAAAATCATCTACTTCTGCTTTGTTGACTACCTCAGAACCTTTGGCTGTGTGGATCACAATAAACTGTGAAAAATTCTTCAAGAGATGAGAATACTAGGCCACCTGACCTGCCTCCTGAGAAATCTGTATGCAGGTCAATAAGCAACAGTTAGAACTGGACATGGAACAATGGACTGGATCCAAATTGGGAAAGGATCAAGGCTGTAGATTGTCACCCTGTTTATTTAACTCATGTGCAGAGTATATCATGTGAAATGCCGGGTTTGATGAAGCACAAGCTGGAATCAAGCTTGCCTGGAGAAATATCAATGACTTCAGATATGCAAATGACACCACCGTTTTGGCAGAAAGCAAAGAGTAACTAAAGAATCTTGATGAAAGTGAAAGAGGAGGGTGAAAAACCCAGCTTGAAACTCAACATTCAAGAAACTAAGATCATGGCATTTGGTCCTATCACTTCATGGCAAATAGTTGGGGAAACAATGTAAACAATAACAGATTTTATTTTCTTGGCCTCCAAAATCACTGCAGATGGTGACTGCAACCATGAAATTAAAAGATGCTTACTCCTTGGCAGAAAAGCTATGACCAACCTAGACAGCATGTTAAAAAGCAGAGACATTACCTTGTTGACAAAGGTCCTTATAGTCAAAGCTATGGTTTTTCCAGTAGTCATGTATGGATGTGAGAGTTGGACCATAAAGAAAGCTGAGCACCGTAAAATTGATGCCTTTGAACTGTGTTGGAAAAGACTTGAGAGTCCTTTGGACTGCAAGGAGATCCAACCAGTCCATCCTAAAGGAAATCAGTTCTGAATATTCATTGGAAGGACTGATGCTGAAGCTGAAACGCCAATACATTGGCTACCAGATGTGAAGGACTGACTCATTGGAAAGGACCCTGATGCTGGGAAAGACTGAAGGTAGAAGGAGAAGGAGATGACAGAGTATGAGATGGTTGGAAGGCATCACTGACTCGATGGACATGAGTTTGAGCAAGCTCTGGGAGTTGGTAATAGACAGGCAAGCCTGGTGTGCTGCAGTCTATGGAGTCCCCAAGAGTCGGACACAACTGAGCGGAACTGTTAAAAGCATGATAAGATCTCAACAATGGCAGAAGTGTTCTCAACTTTTAGATCATTTTATTTGGGACCTAGGATAACACCTCGGATGTTTACCATTTTTGTTCAGTTGTTATTTATTCACTTATTGGGCATATTTTTAACCAGGTGTGGCTGCACTGTACTCCATGCTAAGAATATAACAGAACAGATGACAAGATAAATGGAGTCCTTGGTGTCATGGAGTTTATATTCTGTAAGAATAGTCACATTTGAGAACTTAATCAGTGCCAGGGTCTGTGCTAGGTACTTACATATATAACCAACCCTCTGACAACCGTGCTAGGTACAGGATAACAGCTAGTTTTGTAAATGAGGAATTCAAGATTCAATGAGGTTGAAATTAGCAACCTCAGCTTTCCCAGTGGAGCACTGATGTGAAGCACACGGAGCAAACCAAGCCACTTGCTGCTTTCCGGTGTCTGCCAAAAATGAACACAAACCCTCCACTGGAAAAATGAGTAAAGGAGAAGAATAATTTACAGTAAAAAATTCAAATAACAATAAACAAAAAATGTTCACTTTCAAAGAAATAAAAACTTAAATAATGAGAGACCCTTATCACCTATCAAAGTCAAGCGGTTTTTGATGTAATATTCACTGTATGAATGAAGTGGTCTCAAGTTCTGCTGTTAGGAGCATATTTTTTTTTGAATACCCATTCTAGAAAACAGTATTTATCAAGAGCCTTAAATATTTATACCTTTTAACCATGTAATTACTTTCAAAGTATCTATCCTAAATAGCTAAAAACTCAGATCATATTATTTCCAAAACGTTTATAACATTGTTTATATTGGGCAAACTTGAAAATAAAGGACAGTCTAAGTGACATGATGTTATACTACCATTTAAAAGTATTATTTTGTAATTCATTTAGTGATGTGGAAAGTGTTTTCAATAAATATTAAATTTGAGAAAACAAAGTAAAACTTTGTAATATCACAATTGTATAAAAGACAGGTGTATGTATACATGGACAGATGTATTAATTCAGAATACACTCATAAACTGGAAAAAATAAAAATATTGAGAATGGTTATTTTTAGGTAATTATGTGGAGGTCATTCTGTAACTTCATATATTTTCCAAATTCTCTAAAATTGACTTCTGTTACAGTTATGATTTTTTTTTTTAAGAAAAATATTTCTGTTCTTTTTTTTACCTTTGTTTGACTCCTACATCTGGAATAGAAATTAGGTAGGATAGAGGTTGTCAAGAGGTGATTCCAATCCAGTTTTCAAGACTGTTCTTAAAGAACTGAAAATGCATTTCTTTTCATAAATAAGCAATCATAAAAACAAGAAGCACATTATTTCTGTGATTTATTTCATATCTTAAGGTTAACATGAGATACCAGATTTATGTAATTTTATGTTTGAGGTATATTTCAGTCATTTTTTTGAGAACACACAGATACATAACAGAAGTGTTTTATTTCTTTACAGGTTTTACCACTGCCTACAACATGCTTTGGAAAAAGAAACTGTTTCTACAACTTCACAACCTAAAGAAAAAGTTAATACATCATATATTCGTAAAAAAAAAAGGAACCCAGGAAAAGCACGTGGCAAACATGTTAATGAAGAACATGATAAAGAACTTGAAAATAATGACCATGATGATCCAGGAATCAGTGATACTATCTTCCCTGAAGATTACTGAGATTTGGTTCCAAAATGTCTTGGTAGAATGATGTTTCTAATAGATATTATAAAGCTGCTCTTAATAAGAGTTTGTTGAGTGTATCAGACTTTCAGAAAAGCAAGATTTAACTTTTCTCTATATTTTAGGGAAACTCTTAACTTTTCTCTATATTTTAGGGAAACTCTTAACTTTTAAAAACAACTGTGTATAATATTTACTCATATACTATCTTTTTAAATCACATAGTCATTGCAAAAATAAAATTATGATTTTTTTTAATGCCTCTAAGTTTCGGTGTCTACTTCAAAACAGAACTATAATACCATTCCAAGGGAACCTTAACATTAGGAATATTTGAGTAAAAATCATAACATTTTTCTTAGTTTTCACTTTGAAATCAACAGCTTTCAAGGGGATCACTTTGCTGCTTATTTTCCTGGAGTCCAAGGACAGGATTTTTCCTTTCTTTAGACTCTGTGAATAAAACAACTGATATCTTTTTTTGTTCAGGACAAAATACTTATACCTTCTTTCCCCATTATTTCTCATAAACCAGAGCTTGCCACTGGCACAGCCTCTGTGGAACAGGTGGGCATAGCTTTTCACTATCCTCAGTCAGAAATGATAACTTAAGACACAGAAATTTCAATAAACAAATGTGCTGTGAAAAACCTCAAAGAATCAGAAGCCTTGGTTTGAGTTCTGACTGCGACAGAGAAGTTGGAGGTCCTTGAGCAAATCAATTTCCAAGGGCTTCCATTTCCTCTTCTGCTTAATAGTAATTCTAATCCCTTCCATATTTATACCAAAGGAGTGCTGACATCTAAGTTAAATAAAAATGTGAAAGCATTTAATAGACAATTTTGCATATATATTACTATTTTGCTATTTATTTTCACTATAAGTTGAAGACATTTCACAATGTATTTTCAGAATATCAAATTATAAAAAATATATATTTAAAAAGAAATTACTAGTTAGCCATAGAGCTAATAAATTGAAAGACAAAAACACCAGAACATCAAATAAAAATTGTATGAGGTAGTCAACACTGAGTTGTGGTTTTGGCATTTCCTAATATTTCAATAATTTATCTAAGTCTTCATATAAATTATTTTTAGATTTGCATCACAGATGCTTTCCTTCTGACAAATACCATTTTATACTCTCATTTTAAAAGTTGATCAACTTGATAACTATCTGCTATCATCTAAAATTTATCAGGAATGGGATCCAGGAAGCTCCAAAGTTTCTGTTGAGATTTTTCTTTATTCCTCTTTTCTATTTTTAAAAAAATTATTATTCTTTCTTAATTTTTACTGAAGTATAGTTGATTTACAATGTTGTGTTAATTTCTGTATTCATCCTAAATGTAACGGTTTGCCTCTGTTAATCCTAAACTCCCAGTCCTTCCCTCCCCCGCTCCTCTCCCCCTTGGCAACCACAAGTCTGAATCTCTATGAGACTACTTCCGTTTCATAGTGCATTCATGTCGTGATCTAGATTCTGCATATAAGTGATATCACACGGCATTTGTCTTTTTTACCTCACTTAGAGTGAAAATCTCTAGGTCCATCCCTGTTGCTGCAAATGGTATTTCATTCATTATGGCTGAGTAATACTCCATCGTCTATATGTACCAAACCGAATCTGTGTCCATTTGTCTGTCAATGGACACTTAAGTTGTCTCCATGTCTTGGCTATTGTAAATAGTGCTGTTATGAACATAGGGGTGCCTGTATCTTTTCAAATTATAGTTTTGTCTGGATATATGCCCAGGTTTACTCCTTTTTTTCTGTCACAGCTCTGAACTCTCTCTTTGGCCTTTAAAGTAAGAACTAATATTTCCTTTAGTCATTTAGAGTCCTCCATCTCCTTGCCATCCTGTAGCACTTGGCCTGTTAACACTCTTCTCCCTGAATTTGCCCTTTCATCAGCATCCTGAATGCCTTCTTCTCAATCATTTCCCTATTTATAATCTTTCTCAGTTCTTTTTCTCTCCAAACTTTTAACATTTTCCAACATTTCTTGCCCCTTAGAATCATGTTTAGAATGTTGAAAAACACAAAAGACCTGAGAAAGTCCAGGGATAAGCACATTTTTTTTTAAAGCTCCCAAGTTGCTCTCTAGTTGGAAACCAAAGGATAATGACATTGTGCGTGTGTGCGTGCTAAGTCGCTTCAGTCCTGTCTGACTCTCTGACACCATAGACTGTAGCCTGCCAGACTCCTCTATTCATGGGATTCTCCATACAAGAATTCTGGAGTAAGTTGCCATGCCCTCCTCCAGGGGATCTTCCCGACTCAGGGATCAAACTCGCATCTCTTTATGTCTCTTGCATTGGGAGGCAGGTTCTTTACCACTAGCACCACCTGGAAAGCACTGTAGGCATTCCCAAGTCTCTGTCTTTGGCCTTCGTCTTGTATTCCTGTCTGCACCCTAGCTAAACTCATCCATCCCAGGAGCCTTACCTTCTGAGACAATGACTCCTGCCTCTCCTGGCCTGGTCTGCTCCTACACTCTGAATAACTGCTGGGCCTCTCCAGTACAGCTATTACTTTTCAGAAGTTTTCTCTTGTTTGACTATTTCCTGGTTCTTTGGCTAGAGAAAGCAGACTTTTGTTGTGTTTTTTTGTTTGTTTGTGCCCATCTGCATTTCCAGGTTGCTGGCATTTCTAGAGCCCAGTCTGGGATATGTGAGGTCAAGCGAAAAGCCAGGGAACTCATGACTGTGTTGTTCTTGAGGTTCCCAAATCCCTAGCTGGTCTACCTTTCCCTTGTCACTTTTCAGAGTCTTCTTATGTTTGTTTTATATGTAGTGTCCAGAGTTTTTATTTTTTTGGCCATGCTGTGTGGCTTATGGGATCTTAGTTCCCTGACCAGGAATTGAACCTGGGGCCCTGCAGTGAAATTGCTGAGTCCTAATTGCTGGACATCCAGGGAATTCCCTGTGCAGAGTTTTTAGCTGCATTTAATGGAAGGAGTCGGAAAAAGTGTATCTACTTCATCTTTGAGAATTAGAAGTCTAGTGTATTTTTATAATTAATGATATCACACCGTGGGGTATTCTTGAGGATAGGTTTGGAACCCATCCAGATAGCCACAGCTCCCTCGACTTAGTATTGCCCCTTGCCTCCCAGTTTGTATGCTTTGCTGCTCTTGCTTTAGGCTGCTGCAGCCTCTTCATTCTAAAGTAGAGGGAAAAAATGCCTGGAAGTCTGCTTCCTGTCCTTTACCCTCCACCCCCACCACATGCATACTCCCTGTCTCACAGCCAATAATGACAAGTGCAGAGCTTCAAAAGACAATTCTGTTGCCCAGAAATGGGATAAACTTGGATGTGCAATTGCCATTTAAGCTTCCCATCAGGCTGAGGTTTGGACTTCACCTGAACCCTATCATATTTTTCCCACTCCCTTCCCCATTTCTCCTGGGAGCTCCTGCTTAATAAATCACTTGCACCAGAATGGTGTCTTCTGCAAGAACCTGACCTAAGACAGATATTGGGAGTATTTTGGCTATATTTTAGAAAGTGATGGCATACATTTACTATAAAGAGCTGATGTTTTAATGTGTTAGAAATTATATCCTTGGTAGTGATTTAAACTTATACATAAAATGCAAATAAATTTTTTATATTAGGTACAGAGTTTTAAAAATTTTTTGGGGGTAAATATCTAGCCAACAATATTTGAGGATCACTGCTATAATACATACTCTTATGAGAACTTAGAGTGAAGTAAGTCTTAGAGTGAAGTAAGTAAGACAAAGGGAAATACAATATCATGATATTGCTTATGTGTGGAATCTTAAAAAAGGCTACAAATTAACTTATCTACAAAACAGAAATAGAATTACAGATGTAAAAAATAAACTTATGGTTATTGGTAGGTAAGGAGAAGAGCGATAAATTGAAGACTGGGATTGACACATACATACTACTATATAGAGAATATATGACTAATAAGGACCTATTGTGTAGCACAGGGAACTCTACTCAATATTCTGTAATGGCCTATATGGGAAAAGAATCTAAAAAAGTGGATATGTATAGATACATGTATATCTCTATATTATATATATATATATATGTGTGTGTGTGTGTGTATATATATATATATATAAGAGAGAGAAGTCGCTCAGTTGTGTCCAACTCTTTGCAACCCCATGGACTGTAGCCTACCAGGCTCCTCGGTCCATGGCATTTTCCAGGCATGAATACTGGAGTGGGTTGCCGTTTCCTTCTCCAATATATATGTATGGATATATGTATAAATTCACTTTGCTGTACACCTGAAACAAACACAAGATTATAAATCAGTTATACTCCAATAAAAATTTAAATGGAAATTTTAAATCCTATATTAAAAAAAAAAAAACTTAGAGACAAGAATAATGGATTCTAGGCAAGGAAATACTACAAGTCCAATTCAAGGGGATACCATTTTGTTTAGGTCTTAAAGGCCAAGAAACAAGTTCACTTGACAGAAAAAATCCAAGAAAAATTCCTGTTGTCAGAAGGAATGTGTGTATAATTGAGGCACCAAAGAACACGATGTATTCAGTGATGGTAAATATTTCATTAAAGCTGAGATACAACATGTGGTATGAAATGAGTCAAACTGGTTGAAAAGCAAATGTGAAGGGCCTTGTGGCCTAGCATGGAGGTAGACCAGTGTTTCCAATATATTAATTAGTTAAGTCACTGTCCTTTTCCTTAGGTCTAAAACAGCTGCCAGGAGGAACGGCCACATGGACAGCTGTGTAAGTTGAACTCTGTATAAACTCCGGGAGGAAGAGGCATTCCCTGTATTTGACAATGTGAATGGCACTCCTTGAAGCTGTGCAGTACACATTCTTATATACTAACACATACAGCAGTCTTGCCAGGAGGGAATATGGGGAGAAAAAACGTATGGCCTCAGAATATCTGGAACATTTCTTCTAATTTAATGAGTAGAATATGGAAATACTTGTCAGGCAGGTAGATGGAAAGAGAAGAGAAACAAATTTTTACAAATAATCCCTATACACAGGAACTGTAGGAAAAGGCTGTGTGTATGGAGAACAGCAGCCTGGGGTGGAATGACTATGTGTTCTCTTGTTCAAAAATCTCTCTAAAGGGCTTGTAATCCATTGACTTTCCTTTACTTATTCAACCTGCCCCCTGAGGGAACTATGTATTTTAAAGATTTGATAAACAACAGGATCCTACCATACTGCAGAGGGAGCTATATTCAATATCCTGGCACAAACCATAATGGAAAAGAATGTATATATGTGTATAACTGAGTCACTTTACCATACAGCAGAAATTAACACAACATTGTCAATCAACTATATTCAATAAAAAAATAAAGATTCAGTAAACAGTATATGCATAAGACTCTGGAAGAGAGTCCACATTTGCCGCCTAACTGCTTTATCTAAGGAAACAGAATTACCCTGGACCTTTTAGATTGGTAGAGAAGAGAGACTGGGTGCTGCCCTGGGCCCGAGAAGACACCGAATCCCACTCCCTCCTTGCCATGCCGTGGTAAGTCACTTCAGTCACATCCAACTCTTAGCGACCCTAAGAACTGTAGCCCACCAGATTCCTCTGTCCATGGGATTCTCCAGGCAAGAATACTGGAGTGGGTTGCCATGCCCTCCTCAAGAGGATCTTTCCAACCCAGGGATTGAACCCACAGCTCTTATGTCTCCTGCACTGGCAGGTGGGTTCTTTACCACTAGTGCCACAGGGAAACCCCACTCACTCCTTAGCATCCTCTCTTATTGCAAAAGAATTTTAATACCTACACATGCTTATGTTCAATGTCCTGGATATTTATGTATTTGTTTTTTGCTAGGTATTTATTTCTCAGTCCTTTTTCTTTTTGCCTCTAAAATGGTTCAATTTAAACTTTAATTTTAACCCATTGCATATGTTACTGTTTATTTATTTAAATATGCTTTATTTTTTTAGAGTAGTTTTAGGTTAACAGAAAAATTAAGAAAAAGGAAAGAGAGAGCTCATATATATCTGTCCGCTTCCCCCTTCCCTGGCACAGTTTCCCACTTAAGTTATTGTGTTGCTTTAGTTACAATTGAGGAGCCCATTTTTAAACAGAATTATTAACTAAAGTCTGGATTTCATGCTGCTCCTCGTCTCTAGTCTCTCCTTATGAAACTGCTGTTGGTCATATACACTGGACCTACTTTATCTATTTTCCATCTCTCTCACCCTTTTCATCTACCTCCTCTCCCACCCCATCTGTTTATGTGCTTCATTCTGTGTCATGTATTCAGGTTATCTTTCAGTAAATTAATTCCTTCTAATTTACAGTCTAGCTTGCCCCACTAAGTTTTATATTGTAAAGACTATGTTTTTTAATTATTTTTATTTATATTTTTATTATTTCTGGGATGTTCTCTTTGGTTCATTTTCCAAAAAAGCAGCAGATTATTTAAATACTCTAGGAATTTCTTTCTCTTCCTATATACATTTTTTCAGATATTTCTGTCAAAACTTTTTGCACAGCTGACTATCATAGCAATGGCCTACTTTCTCTAGCTATTCCAAGGATAACTGAAAAGAGTCTTTCCTCCAAATATGTCATTCAAGAGGAAAAGTGAAATCTTTGCCAGTGACCAAATTGTTTACTTGCCATTCATACATGTATGCAAAAACTGCACAATGGTTTTATTATTTATTTACTTGGAAAACATCGAGTGCCTACTATGTGTCAGTCACATAAAGACAAAACAAAGTCCCTCTCCTCGCAGGGTTTTCCTCCCAGTAACACTATTAAAGACTTTGTGTTATGGTCACTGTTGTGTGGTTGCTAGGTTCTTCTGTGCTCTTTAAATTCTACGTATCAATCAAGGCCCAGCTCAAGTGTTGCCTCTTCTGAGAAGCTTTCTAGATAGCCCATACCAGAATTAACTCCTTCCATCTCTGTTTTGCCATAGCTATACTACTCTGTAATGCTGTACATTACATAGCACTTTGTTTTCCTCTCTTTAATAATACATATCAAAGAACAACTTTTCCTTACTTACCTTTAAAATAATTTTTTTATTGGAGAATAGTTGATTTACAATGTTGTGTTAGTTTCAGGTGTATAGCAAAGTGAATCAGTTATAAATATATCCCACTCTTCTTTATGTTCTTTTCCCATGTAGGTCCTCACAGAGTATTGAGTAGAGCTCTCTGTGCTATACAGTAGGTCTTTGCATGTGTGCGTGCTAAGTCGCTTCAGTCATGTCCGACTCTCTGGACGCTATGGACTGTAGCCCTCCAGGCTCCTCTGTCCATGAGATTCTCCAGGCAAGAACACTGGAGTGGGTTGCCATGCCCTCCTCCAGGGGATCTTCCCGACCCAGGGTCCTTACTGGTTACCTAGTTCATATATGTCAATCCGAATCTCCCAATTTATCCTTCTTACTCCTTTCCCCCTGGCTACCATAGTTTGATTTCTACATCTGTGACTTCATTTCTCTTTTGTAAATAGGTTTATTTGTACCATTTTTTTTTTAGATTCCATATATAAGCGATATCACGTGACATTTGTCTTTCTGTGTCTGACCTACTTCACTCAGTATGACAGTCACTAGATCCATCTATGTTTATGCAAATGGAATCATTTTTTTCCATAAAAAGGCTAATATTTCATTGTATATAGTTACCATATCTTCTAAAAAAAGGAGAGGGGGGAAGCTTGATATGTATTAATCTCACACATACATATCCACCACCATCACCCTACTGAACTTTGACTGCTCGAAGGAGAAAGTTATATTTCCCTTATTTTTGTATCTCCAATGCCTTGCCCATTGTTCAGTTCAGTTCAGTCGCTCAGTTGTGTCTGACTTTTTGTGACACTATGGACTGAAGTACGCCAGGCTTCCCTGTTTATCACCAACTCCCAGAGCTTGCTCAAACTCATGTCCATCAAGTCGGTGATGCCATCCAACCATCTCATCCTCTGTCATTCCCTTCTCCTCCTGGCTTCAGTCTTTCCCAGCATTAGGGTCTTTTCCAATGAGTCAGTTCTTCACATCAGGAGCCAAAGTATTGGAGCTTCAGCTTCAGCATCAGTCCTTCCAGTGAATATTCAGGACTGGTTTCCTTTAGGATTGACTGGTTGCATCTCCTTGCAGTCCAAGGGATTCTCAAGAGTCTTCTCCAACACCATGGTTCAAAAGCATCAATTCTTCGGTGCTCAGCTTTCTTTATGGTCCAACTCACATTCAGACATGACCACTGGAAAAACTATAGCTTTGACAAGATGGACCTTTGTCAGAAATGTAAGGTCTCACCAATACAGTATACTAACGCATATATATGGAATTTAGAAAGATGGTAACAATAACCCTGTGTATGAGACAGCAAAAGAGACAATGATGTACAGATCAGTCTTATGGACTCTGTGGGAGAGGGAGAGGGTGGGGAGATTTGGGAGAATGGCATTGAAACATGTATAATATCATGTATGAAACGAGTTGCCAGTCCAAGTTCGATGCACGATACTGGATGCTTGGGGCTGGTGCACTGGGACGACCTAGAGGGAGGGTACGGGGAGGGAGGAGGGAGGAGGGTTCAGGATGGGGAACACATGTATACCTGTGGTGGATTCATTTCGATATTTGGCAAAACTAATACAATATTGTAAAGTTTAAAAATAAAATAAAATTAAAAAAAAGAAAAGAAATGTAAGGTCTCTGCTTTTTAATATGCTGTCTAGGTTGGTCATAGTTTTTCTTCCAAGAAGCAAGCATCTTTTAATTTCACAGCTGCAGTCACCATCTGCAGTGATTTTGGAACCCAAGAAAATAAACTCTCTCACTGTTTCTGTTGTTTCCCCCTCTATTTGCCATGAAGTGATGGGACCGGATGCCATGATCGTAGTTTCTTGAATGTTGAGTTTTAAGCCAGCTTTTTCACTCTCCTCTTTCACTTTCATCAAGTGGCTCTTTGCTTTCTGCCATAGTGGTGGTGTCATCTGCGTATCTGAAGTTATTGGTATTTCCCCTGGGAATCTTGATTCCAGCTTGTGCTTCATCCAGCCTGGCATTTCACATGATGTACTCTGCATATAAGTTAAATAAGCAAGGTGACAATATACAGCCTTGATAAAACATGGTCCACTGGAGAAGGGAATGGCAAACCACTTCAGTATTCTTGTATTGTGAACCCCATGAACAGTATGAAAAGGCAAAAAGATATGACACTGAAAAATGAACTCCCCAGATCAGTAGATGCCCAGTATGCTATTGGAGAAGAGTGGAGAAATAGCTCCAGAAAGAATGACAAGGCTGAGCCAAAGTGAAAACAATACCCAGTTGTGGATGTGACTGGTGATGGAAGTAAAATCCAGTGCTGTAAAGAACAATATTGCATAGGAACCTGGAATATTAGGTCCATGAATCACGGTAAATTGGAAGTGGTCAAACAGAAGATGGCAAGAGTGAACATGGACATTTTAGGAGTCAGTTAACTAAAATGGACCAGAATGGGTGAATTTAATTCAGATGACCATTATATCTACTACTGTGGGTAAGAATCCCTTAAAAGAAATGGAGAATCCCTCATGGTCAACAAAAGAGTACAAAATGTAGTACTTGAGTGGAATCTCAAAAACGATGGAATGACCTCTGTTCGTTTCCAAGGCAAACCATTCAATATCACAGTAATCGAAGTCTATGCCCCAAACACTAATGCCCATTGTTGGTTTCTAACAAATATGTTCCCAATTGTTTTAATATAGTTTGGTTCCTTTAATTGATGTATAATTGACATATTACATTAGTTTCAAGTGTATAACATGATGGTTATATATTTATATATGTTGTGAAATGATAACAATAAGTCTAGTTAACATGCATCACCATATATAGTTACAAAGTTTTTGTTGTTGTTGTGATAACTTTTAAGATTTACTGTCCTAGCAACTTTCTTTCTTTTTAAAAATGCATTTCTTTTTGGCTATGCAGGGTCTTTGTTGCTGCACAGGCTTTTCTCTAGTTACAGCAAGCTGGGGCTACTCTCCAGTTCTCATTGTGGTGACTACTCATTGCAGAGCACAGGCTCAGTGGTTGTGGCACATGGGCTTAGCTGCTCCGTGGTATGTGGGATCTTCCCAGATCAGGGATCGAACCATTGTCTCCTGCATTGGCAGGTGGATTCTTTACCACTGAGCCACCAGGGAAGTCCCAGCAACTTTCAAATATGCACTACAGTATTGTTAACTATAGTCACCATACTGTGTATTACATCCCATGACTTATTTCTTTTATAATTGGAAGTTTGTATCCTCTAATCTCCTTCACCTATTTCCTCCACCCCTCCCTTACCTCCTGCCTCTAGCAACCACCATCTGTTTTCTGTACCTATAAGCTTGATTTGAGGGATTTTGTTTTTGCTTTTAGATTTTTCCTATGAGTGAAAGTGAAAGTTGCCCAGTTGTGTCTGATTCTTTGCAATCCCATAGACTGTAGCCCGCCAGGCTCCTCTGTCCATGGAATTCTCAAGGCCAGAATACTGGAGTGAGTATCCATTCCTTTCTCCAGGGGACCTGGCCAACCCAGGAATCAAACCCAGGTCTCCCACATTCCAGAAGGATTCTTTATCATCTGAGCCACCAGGGAAGCTCATGTATAAGTGAGCTCATACAATATTTGTCTTTCTCTGACTTATTTCACTTAGCATAATGTCCTGAAATTCCATCAACATTGTTGCAAATGGCAAGATTTTGTTCTTCTTTATGGCTGAGTAATATTCCTCTGTGTGTGTGTGTGTGTGTGTGTGACATTCTCAGTCAAAGAGATCTGATTTCCTGGCATTTAGAAATTACATTCTGAACCCTACATGTGTTCATCACAGGAAGTTGCTATTTTTTTAAATAATTATGAAATGACTCATCAGTGTATAATAATCACTAAGTGATCATTATTCAAAGGTTGGATCTAGCAGTTTACCCCATCCGTGAGATGTGTTGACAGAAATGACATCTAAAACTGTCTGCTAAGTTCATTTCTCTGTGATGTAGCAGCAGGAATGTTCACATTAATATGTGGAAATGCTGTCTCATTATATTCATTTAATGAATTCCTTTGTTCTTTGGCTTTTCATGATTTAATATATACCCCTACCTATTTTGAGGAATATGGTAAGATTTAAATAAGCGGTTCCTCACTCCTTGGAGAAAAGCACTATGCAGAGATGGAGAAATTTTAACTAACTTCATTTTACTTAACAATTGCCAATAATTTATTCAAGCCTCCTGTTAATCTTGCAGCTAATTTGTACTGATGCTTGGAAATGAGGCAAGAGCAAATTAGTAAGTCACATGAAGTAGCCAGTGTTCCCACAGCAACAGGCATATTGTCAAATTGAAGTTTAATCCATTAGTTCTGTAAAGGAGAGGGTAAAGGGAAAAAGAAACAGAAGGCTCAAGCTCACGGTCTAGATGTTTCACAAGCCGCCACCAGGTGGCAGAGTACCACACACAGTGGAGCTAAGCAGAGCAGTTGGAGCATCATTTAAAACTGAAGTGGGAAGTGTGAGTTTTGCTCTGCTTTATTTGCTTTATAAAACCAATCGAGAATATTTTGGTGTTTTTGTTTTTAAGAAACAATGCTACTAAGAAAAATAACTCTGCCATTTACTCTTCTAAAAAATAAAATCACATAATGTCAAATGATATTTTTACTATATGGTATTTTAAGAACAGAAGATAAATATCCAGAGGGTTTCCCTGGCAGTTCAGATGGTAAAGAATCTGTCTGCCAATGCAGGAGACCTGGGTTCTATCCCTGGGTTGGGAAGATTCCCTGGAGAAGGAAATAGCAACCCACCCTAGTATTCTTGGCTGGGGAATCCCATGGACAGAGGGGCTTGGAGGGCTATAGTCCATAGGATTGCAAAAGAGTCGGACAGGATTTAGCGATAACAACAACAAATATCCATAAGCTTTCACCTTTGTTGTTCCAGTATGCTATTACAAGTATATTATGTCTAAGCAAAAAATGAAAGAAATACTGGGAACAAGCTATATTTCAAATTTTTATCTGCTTGAATCTAAAATCTATATAGAATTGTAAGATCATCTTCGTGTCTTTAAATATTTTTCACGCATATAAGTAATGTATATGTATAAAGAAAATGCTTCCCAAGTGGATCAGATGGTAAAAAATATGGCTGCAATGCAGGAGACCTGGGTTTGATCCCCAGGTCAGAAAGATCCCCTGCAGAAGGAAACAGCTACCCACTCTAGTATTCCTGCCTGGGAAATCCCATAATAAACTTTTTTTTTTTAACAAATTCAAAAGATAAATCTATATATTTATATATGTATAAGCTCCAAAGAAAACTGCTGTCTCTCTGTGTATCTGTATTCTATATACAGGTATCCTAGAAAAAAAGGTGGGTAATTATAATGAAATTCAGCAGGATTATAGATTTCCATGTCAAATTTTTTTCTTTTGTGTTTTTAATATTACTATTCCTCATGAAATCCTGTTTATTCTTTATATTAAATATAATGTTCAATACTTGGGCAACAAGTAGTTGCCAAATTTACCCACTCCAGTATTCTTGCCTAGGAAATCCCATGGACAGAGGAGCCTGGTGGGCTACATTCCATGGGATTGCAAAAGAGTTGGACACAACTTAGCAACTAAATAGCAGCATCAGTTACCAAATATAAATATCTGCATTCAATCACCAAGTCTATAAATAATCCATTGCTGTTGATTTAAAACAATCATTCTAAGATTGATGTTCACTGATTCCTGATGACAACATATTCTAGATTTTTTTCAGGCACTGACAGAGTTTTTTGATCTCTTGATTTTGAGGGATTTAAGTGACACTGAATTTTCTTCCTGAATGTACAGGTAAAATGTAAAAAGTACACTTTCAATTTAGAGCATAGTGCTGAGGATTCCAAAATTCAGCTGAGTATTTAGGAGCTCAGTTGTGGGTGGTGTGGTTGTGAAACCCAGTATGAAAGCGTATCCTTATAAAGTTCACCAAATGCTGACAAATCTTCAGTGATTTGTTTCCTTCTCACTATTTTATGCTAGATGTAGTCGTGATATCACCTGGTTTGTCCTTATAATCTCTAATTTACACTTTGCATTTGAAAAACAAAGGAGCGTTTTTCTTCAATATTACATTTGTATTTTCACTTACAAACTTCTGGAGGTACTTGGCATGTTTCCTCGGCGAACTTACGTTTTTGCTTTCTTGCCTGAATCTCCTTTTTGGATCCGAAACTTAACCGTTTCCCCAGATTTCTCTATACTGCACTCTAAGCAAGTCAGACCTCTCAACAGGAAAATACTCTTTGTGGGGAAATTCTTTCACTCAAGAAACGAAGCACAATTTCCTTAAAGGAGTTACTTTTCATCAACCATTTCTATAGTCACTATGTTTTTCTGTCTTTCCATGTTTTTAAAATTGGAAATCTACATAAGATGCTTTAACTCTTGGTTGATCAGTCACGGGACTGCTGCGCTGTTGACACTGAGCGGTCTAAATATAGAAATGAGCGTATAGCTTGCATCAGTTCCAGTATCATGCCTTGTTTCTATGGAAAATACACGATTCAATTTAATTACATAATCTGCTGTTCTCTAAGACAAGGCTTCCAACAGGGCCAAACAATTCTGAAGCGGGTTCCTCTTTTTTTTTTTTTAAGAGAGCTAATCAGAAGGGATTTGTGATATTGAAATCACTGAGGTAATTATGAATGATTTTGTGCAATTCAGAAATGAAAAATTCCTCCCCAAAGCCCCAAATCTTCGCGTCTATTTTGTTTTAAAATAATAGAAGTTTGTTGCTTCACTTACCTTTTATGCCAGTGTTGTGCATGGATTTCTCAAATGCTGAAAATGAAAATATATTCCTACAAAGAAAAATGAATAAAGAATGATGAATGGATCCAAAGTGACAATAAGAAATGATACCTAATATACTTCTGGAAGCAGAAATTTCCACAGTGATGAAAGATAAGAGAATTTATTCCATGAAAATAAAATTAATAATGCCGGTCAACACAGATCTTTTTCATTGTTTCTTTACAACCAGAGAAGAAAAACATTTTCCAGAAAACTTTACAGTCTGTTGACATGAACATCAATTTTTGCTATTAAAGTAGAAACTAGTAATTACATTTTTAAAAATGATGCTCTGGTAATTATGTATTTTAAGTATGAATCTTGATGTTTAATTAGGTCATATGACTGTAATATCAGCTTGCATTAGCAGCAGATTATCAAATCCTGGCAATTCAACCCACAAAGACAAGAAGAAAAGGCTGCTATAATTGTGAGATTTAAATAGAATAAGCCATAATGCAGTACAATATTCTTTAAATATTTTAATGTTTACTGATGTTATTGAGTAATGAAGTTTATTATTATGGCATATTCTTCTTAGATAATTATTCCAGCAGCAATAAGCACATAGGAAGAAGCATGGTGTTTTCAGGAAATCTCTCAAATTAAGCTCAGAACAAAATTCAGAACATATATTTGAAAGTGGTCTTGTGTATTTTTAACATGCAAAATGTGTGTAATATTAACTTATTCTGAAATTAATGACATTGTGCTTGTTTAGGTAAGTAATTTTGATTTTTTAATTCTTATCATAAATCTGTATTTTACTAGCTCTTTTACTTTCTAATGTTCATTGATAAATTATGCAGTGCAAACCAAATCTCCTATTTCAACATAAGTATCTATCATTTACAGTCAATAGGTTTTAAAAAGTTTAAATATATGTCTATGTTTTGTATTTCATTTCATTTTGCATTTACTTATTTATCACTAGTGCAGGATTTTTGTCGATTTTTGTTTTAATCCCTCCTTGCTTCTCTAAATCAGGCTGGACTTTACTAGCTTTATTTATTTGCCACAAACATAGGAAAGTCATAATAGAGTTTAACTATTCATTATTGAATCAATGCAACCCTCTTTCAGTACTGTTTTTCTAAGGTAAAGAAATCTCTTTACAAAGTGTGTGTCGCACTTTTTTGCTACCTTGTGGGAACTTTATTCCTTAATATTATATTTTCCCCCTAAATTTGCTCTTTAAGATATAAAAATTAGCTGTTAAATGGCTACAAGATTCATTTATGTAGGTTTAATGATACAAATGTGTTTAAATACTTAAAAATTATAAAGTTTCATTATAATGCCTAATGATTTACACAGCTAAAATAGCTTGAGTACTTTCCCATTTAGTCCATATAAGCTAGGATTTCCTCTACAGAGGTAACTGTACCACTCAAGAAGCCTGCCTTGAAATTGTTCTACACACTCTCCTTGACAATGCTACAAGAATTTTTATTAAAAACTTCTTTAGTTTTTTCTCTTCATAGCTACATCTGCTATAACAAGTATAAACATATATTTTGTAGTGAGAAAAATGTCCCTTCTGAATGACAAAAATCTAATGTTCCTTGGGTGGATCTGAGGATTAGATATTCCTATACTTAATATGCAAAAGAAAAGAGATTGCCTTTATAGTATGCTTTATGTCTTTGTTTTGGCTAAAGCAGCTTATTGTATTACAGTGATAAGATGTATGTGCTATCATTACTGTATATATAAATAAGATTGGTGCTTATAATTTACCCTAAGGAATCTATTTCCTAGCACTAGGGGTCATTTTGGAGAAGGAAATGGCAACCCACTCCAGTGTTCTTGCCTGGAGAATCCCAGGGACAGAGGAGCCTGGTGGGCTGCTGTCTATGGGGTCACACAGAGTCAGACATGACTGCAGCGATTTAGTAGCAGCAGCAGGGGTCATTTTAGCTTGTAATATTCTGAGATGATTAGTTTTAATAAAATAGGTTAGGAATATGACGTTTCCTAAAAAAGTGCTGTCCTTGAAAAACATTTTCCTGGGCTCAGATCCCTAATTTTTCCCCTCGTTGGACTGTGAGTGGATTTTGTTATTTTATCTAACTTTAGAACTGTAAAACAAAAATATGGTTTGAGCTTCTTATCTAAAGTTCTTTTTTGCTAATTCTACTAAAATGTTTTGGCTACTTTTGAAAGCATGATGTTTCATTTCATGGTTTTGCCTGTGATCACTGCTTCATATCGTGTCAGCTTTGGGGCTTGCTTGGCCTTTTTCTTCAAGCTTTTACATTCTGACACTCCTGAGCCACAGTAAAAGTCTTATTGATTTTTTGCTAATCTTCAAACTGTTTTCAAGTGTAGCAAATGTATTCATTAGAATGAAGATTTCCTTTCCAAAACAAAATGAATGCCTTTCACTACAATATCTCAGATTTCCTACTCTTAAAAGTTTTAAAATTTCAAGCTCTGTTTTAAAGTACTTTGTTTTCCCACTCTGGGACTTAATGATATCAATCCCTTATTTCTTTTAGAAAATTCATTTTAAGGCCGTGGTGCTGGGTGTGAGAGATGATATAAAAATTTTTTTTTCAGAGTAGCATTATATATTTTAGAATGTGATACAGATTATGTAATATGAATTATGATCCTGTTTATATTGAATGGAGTGGGTAATTGCAAGCTATAAATCATTTTGGGGTATCCAAAAATTTTAGCCTTCTTACTCTAGTTATACACATAAATAAAGATAGTTGTATTTGTTTTTCTAAAGCTAATTTTTTAGATCTGCTTAAAATCTATTGTTCTTCAGAAAACATAGTATATTATGTTTAACATTTTCCATTTAAAATCAAAGTATTTCCTTTGATTCAAAAACTAGATATATTTTTTTATACCCAGTATTTGCCAGACATATGGAAAATACCAAAAGGAAGTTATTTTTTTCTACTGAAATGAATAAATAAGTTTAAAATGCTTATGTTTACATTGACTCAAACAGTAGGGAGTTCCACTTTTTCTAACTTAAAATTAAAACGATGACCTGATTTTCCAGGCATGTCAATTGCCTTTTGTACAGCTGCAAAGGCCTGTATTGTGCCCACAGAATTCTTCTGCTGGTTGCCTACCACCTGGAAAGAGAAATGAAAGAACAATAGTGTGTTTTGGTTCTGCTACTAATTGTCTATTCTGTCTTGGATAACTGGTCTTAATTTGGGGAATAAAAGAGAAAGAAGTATATTTTCAATTGATGGTATTTGAATCATCTTATGTCACAGGAACAAAAGGGTTCTAACCTACAATGAAGTTTTGCTACAAAGATAATGGAACATGAAGAAACATGCAGAAACAATATTATTGCTCACATGATAGGCTTAAAGTTGCATGTTGATGTTAAGCATATCCTGTTACAAAAATCACTGGTGTTTGTACTATATGAGGCAAACATGCCATATTTTACTAAAAACAGATAATTTAGAGCCACTTTGAAGAATGATATTGAAAGAATAAGATATAATGCAAAAGGTGTATTGGTGGGAGTAAGGATATTCAAGTCTCAATTTAATCTGTCACTTAGTAGCCCATGACTTTAGGAAGTTACTGCCTTTTCGCAGCCTTTGTCTCCTTATTTGCATAATAATTAGGCCGAATAGGGTGAACTCCACTATCTTTTTGCCGTTGTGATTATATATATAATTCCTCTGTCCCATACTCTTATAGGCTAATTTTCTTTCTCAGAATGCAGCATGGTCCAAATCTCTTTCATATAATATTACATGAAATATGTATGCTTAGCTGCTTTCTGAAGAAAATGTGTGTCTTGCTTGGTAGAAAATAATTACATTAGTCTCCTAAATAGTACCTATGTAAAAGGTATCACATATTTATGAATGTAAAAGGTTAATGAAATGATTGCTACATATATATCCATTCTAATGTACAAATTCAAAAATAAAAGTGTAGAAGGTGACCATATATCACTATATTTCCATGAGCAATAACTTATCTGAGCCAAATCCATCAACACTGCAACACTCAATGAAAAAGCCTATGGAGTATTTAACAGTGGTTTTTTTTTTTTTTTTATGAAATCAAATTCTCCAAAAGGTCAAAATCCTTTCTAAAACAAAGATACTCGAGGACACTCACTCAAACTTATTTTAGAGTATTGTAGATAAATGTATACAAAAGAATTGACAACTCCTCTTCTTCCCTTTTTCTTTGAAGACCTATAACTTTGACCATATTGAAACATGTGACATGGCATAAGATATCACCATTAAAAAAATATTTCCAATATATATTAGTTGCTATTCTAGCATGGCAGCAATGGGATTTGATGTCACGTAAATGGTAGCCCACAAGAGAAACACATTACAAAAGCAACTCCTTTCCACCCTCCTCCCCTCCCCCTGAAATAATAACAATTTGCTAAATTGTTGGGAAGTTGTTATAATTCCTTTTCCAAATTATTACTCGCCCTTTAGATTAGAAATGAGGCCAGGGTTAGCAATCAGCTATAAATGGTAGGATTTTTCAAGTAAGAAGCACTTGTCTGATTGTGAAGTGGAGGCCATTACTGCCTTGATTGGGCCTTTTTTTTTTTTTTTAGCTTGCTTGATTTGTGGTTGAGAGTGCGTATTCACTCCTGTACTGTGAGCAATCAGAGCCTCCCCTCTCTCATTTTTGCTCAGTGATTTAGGGTCCACTACTTTGGCACAGCTGCCACCTTTTAGCCTCCATCATGCAGAATATCTCCTTTAAAAAAAAAAAAAGAGTGGGGGATGGGAGCAGGTAACTCATGTACATTTGGCTTCTTAATGTGCCTATTTTACATTTTCAGAGAGAACTTTTCACTCAAAATAACAACAATGTTGCAACTTGGATTTCTACACCTAATAAATAAGTTTGGACAGAGACTTGAAACTTGTGAGAGCACATTTTCCATTTCTTTCTTTATCCCACTGGGGTGGGGGGATGGGGGAAATAGGTATGGGGTACGATGCTGATACTCAGGCATCTGAAGACATGTGTGGCTTGTGTACTAGCATACTCTTTGTTCTCTGGGGAAATGATACAGAAGCAAGGGTTTTTTTCTTTGCTTTGGGGCATGGGGGAGCATTTCATAACTTTTTCACCAGACTTAAGGTCTATAGGAAGAAAGTATTAACAAGTCTGAAAAGTGGAGTCCTATTGTCAGGTTTAAAAATTATTTAATACCTCTTCTAATTTAACACAGTCTATTCCTGCTGTTGACAATGAAGGATTATTTTTGCTAGGAGTTAAAAAGTTCAGCACATCTCATTCCTTGGAACTCATTAGAAGAAACGAGTTTCAAAATTAGAATTAGCTGATTATCGTGGGCAACTTCCTGGATCTTGTCAATCACAGGCAAATAATAATGCATGTGAACATCCTAGTTCTGCTCCTGTTTCTCCAAACCAAAATGCCCAGAAAACTTCCATGAAATAAATACCATACTTTTATCTTTCTAAATACACTTAGTTGGGATCATAACAAACCTGTAAGATAAAGTGAGGCTCCCAAAAGTAAGAATACCGTCTGGTAAGTAGTAGTCTCCCTTAGGATCTGGATCAGAACTCATAAGAAATCTTTCTTTTTCCTCCAGTTCTATTGAAATATAATTTATCAGTCATAAAACTTATACATTTTAATATTCAATTAAATGAATTTTAGTATATTTATAGGTGTACAACTATCACTACCATCTAATTTTGGAATATTTCCACAATCCTGAAAAGAAACGCACCCACTAACAATCACTCTCATTCCTACTCCCAGCCTAATGCGACCAGTTATCATCTACTTTTCTGTCTCTATGTTTGCCTTTTATTGAACATTTCATTTAAATGAAATAATACATGTTCTTTTATGTTAAGCTTTTTCACTGAGCTGTTTCTGAGATTTGGCAGTTCACCCATGCTGTATGTAGCATGCTGTCCCTTTTTACTGATGAATAGCATTCTACTATATAGATATACTGTATCGTGTCTACTCATTCATTCAAAGACAGCCATTCTGGTTTAGACTTTTGGGAGACTTTTTATTGGCACTGGTGTACAAGTCTGTGTATGGATATATATTTTCAAATTGTATGGCTAGATACATAGGAAAGTAAAAGGGAAAGTCACTCAGTTGTGTCTGACTCTCTGTGACCTCATCGATTATACAGTCCATGGGATTCTCCAGGCCAGAATACTGGAGTGGGTAGCCTTTCCCTTCTCCAGGTGATCTTCCCAACCCAGGGATCAAACCCAGGTCTCCCACATTGCAGGCAGATTCTTTATCAGCTGAGCCACAAAGGAAGATACATAGGAGTAGAATTAAAAAACTAAGATCATGGCACCTGGTCCCATCACTTCTTGGCAAATAGATGGGGAAACAAAGGAAACAGTGACAGACTTTATTTTCTTGGGTTTCAAAATCACTGCAGATGGTGTCTGCAGCCATGAAATTAAAAGACACTTGCTCCTTAAAAGAAAAGCTATGACAAACAGAGAGAGCATATTAAAAAGCAGAGACATGACCAACAAAGGTCCATCTAATCAAAGCTATGGTTTTGTATGTAGTCATGTATGGATGTGAGAGTTGGACCATAAAGAAAGCTGAGCGCCGAAGAATTGATGCTTTTGAACTGTGGTGTTAGAGAAGTCTCTTGAGAGTCCCTTGGACAGCAAGGAGATCAAATCAGTCAATCCTAAAGGAAATCAGTCTTCAATGTTCATTGGCAGGACTGATGCTGAAGTTGAAACTCCAATACTTTGGCCACCTGATGCAAGGAACTGATTCATTGGAAAAGACCCTGATGCTGGGAAAGATTGAGGACAGGAGGAGAAGGTTGGATGAGATGGTTGGATGGCATCACTGACTCGATGGACATGAGTTTGAGTAAGCTCTGGGAGTTTGTGATGGACAGGGAAGACTGGTGTCCTGCAAAGTGGGACATAGGGTCCCACATGGGGTCCCACATGCAACCCACATGGGGTCGCAAAGTGTTGGACATGACTGAGCAACTGAACTGAAATGAACTGAAGTGGACTGAGTCACTCAGTCATGTCTGACTCTTTGTAACCACATGGACTATAGCCCACCAGGCTCCTCTGTCCATGGAATTCTCCAGGCAAGAACTGCCGAATCATATGGTAAATCTATGATTAATGTAATAAACTGCCAAACTGTTATGCAGAATGGCTTCATCATTTTCCATTTTCCATCAGCAATGTATGCATTCTAATTCTTGCCAACACACATTACTGACCACCTTTTTTTTATTATTATAGTAATTCCAGTGGGTGAAAAAGGGATCTCATTGTAGTTTTGACTTATATGTCCCCAATGACTAATGATGATGACAATCTTTTCTTATGCATATCAGCTATTTGTACATTTCTGAGGAGAAATGTCTACTCAAACCCTTTGCCCATTAAAAAAAATTGAGCTGTTTTCTAATTATTGATGTGTATGACTTAATATACTCTTGATGCAAGTCCCTTATTGGGTATATGATATATGAATATTTTCTCCCAATCTGTGGGCTGACTTTTCACTTTCCTGATAGTGTTTTTGAAGCACAAAAGTGCTTAATTTTGAGCAAATCTCTTTTGAACTCTTAATGGAGTACAATATTCCATCAGCTCTGAAATGTAATTGTTTAAAGAGAGAGAAAGAGATGTAAAAGGTTAAACATAAAATCAATAATTATACTTGGGTAGTGAAAGAAGAAAAGAAGAAATAGTTTTACTAATCCATTTCCTTTAAAATAATATAAAAGCTTTCACTAGAAGGATAAGTATTTTTGCTTTTTTAAAAAACTCTTTATTGATAACTTCGTGGGGGTCATTTGAATCTTTTCTTAACTGGGGTAACAGAAATGCAAAATTCACCCTTGCCCAGGTCAGAAGTGGTCATGAAGAAAGTTCACATATAAATGAACCTGATGCCACAATCTCTCCTCTTTGTGCTTCTACTTCTGAGTAACAACAAATGACTGAAGAAAAATCAGGGTACAAGAAGATTATTTTCAGGCAGGAGATGTTGAACTTTGCCCTCCCAGGCCCACGCCATTACCTTATTTTTGAAATGCCTTCTTCTCAGGTACACCCACATAAGAGATTAGTAGCAGCATCAACTTTACAACCACTGTTGAATACCAAGTTGTCCAGGCAAATTTGGTAGAGAAGTGGATAAACTGTTAGCAAACAATGCATCTGTTTAGAAACTCCTTGTGGGGAAAAAAAGAAAGAAAGAAACCTACCTGTGAGTCAGACCTAGAAACTGTTTATAATACCCCACAGATCAGCTCAGAATAGGGCTTCCCTGATGGCTCAGACAGTTAAAAAAAAAAAAAATCTGCCTGCAATGTGGGAGACCTAGGTTTTATCTCTTGGTTGGGAAAATCCCCTGGAAAAGGGAATGGCAACCCACTCTAGTATTCTTGCCTGGAGAATTCCATGGACAGAGGCTACAGTCCATGGGGTTGCAAAGAGTCAGACACAACTGAGCGACTAACACACAGCTCAGAGTAGGGCAGGTGCACGTACCTTGCTTTTAGCAGGAAAAATAGCAAACAACTCAATACTTTCCAGGGCCTACAATTTAAAAGTGCACCTCACTCACTTCCTATATTTGGGCTTCCCTGGTGGCTTAGATGGTAAAGAATCTGCCTAAAATGCAGGAGACCCAGGTTTGATCCCTGGGTGGGAAAGAGCCTCTGGAAAAGGAAATTGCAACCCACTCCACTATTCTTGCCTGAAGAATTCCATGGATAGAGGAGCCTGGTGGGCTACACTCCATGAGGTCTCAAAGAGTCAGACATGACAGCAACTTTCACTCACTCAACAAAGGATCTTTTAGAAATTAAGTAATCAACTATTGATAGGTTTATTTTGCAAGTTCAGATTTTCCCCTGGCATTTGCTGTGTGTCAGTTTTTCATTCCAACCCCAAAGAAAGGCAATGCCAAAGAACGTTCAAACTACCGCACAATTGCACTCATCTCACATGCTAGTAAAATAATGCTCAAAGTTCTCCAAGCCAGGATTTAGCAATATGTGAACCGTGAATTTCCTGATGTTCAAGCTGGTTTTAGAAAAGGCAGAGGAACCAGAGATCAAATTGCCAACATCTGCTGGATCATCAAAAAAGCAAGAGAGTTCCAGAAAAACACCTATTTCTGCTTTATTGACTATGCCAAAGCCTTTGACTGTGTGGATCACAATAAACTGTGGAAAATTCTGAGAGATGGGAATACCAGAACACCTGATCTGCCTCTTGAGAAATTTGTATGCAGGTCAGGAAGCAACAGTTCGAACTGGACATGGAACAACAGACTGGTTCCAAATAGGAAAAGGAGTACGTCAAGGCTGTATATTGTCACCCTGTTTATTTAACTTCTATGCAGAGTACATCATGAGAAATGCTGGACTGGAAGAAACCCAAGCTGGAATCAAGATTGCCGGGAGAAATATCAATCACCTCAGATATGCAGATGACACCACCCTTATGGCAAAAAGTGAAGAGGAACTCAAAAGCCTCTTGATGACAGTGAAAGTGGAGAGTGAAAAAGTTGGCTTAAAGCTCAACATTCAGAAAATGAAGATCATGGCATCCAGTCCCACCATTTCATGGGAAATAGATGGGGAAACAGTGGAAACAGTGTCAGACTTTATTTTTGGGGGGCTCCAAAATCACTGCAGATGGTGACTGCAGCCATGAAATTAAAAGACGCTTACTCCTTGGAAGGAAAGTTATGACCAACCTAGATAGCATATTCAAAAGCAGAGACATTACTTTGCCAACAAAGGTTCGTCTAGTCAAGGCTATGGTTTTTCCTGTGGTCATGTATGGATGTGAGAGTTGGACTGTGAAGAAGGCTGAGCACCGAAGAATTGATGCTTTTGAACTGTGGTGTTGGAGAAGACTCTTGAGTCCCTTGGACTGCAAGGGGATCCAACCAGTCCATTCTGAAGGAGATCAGCCCTGGGATTTCTTTGGAAGGAATGATGCTAAAGCTGAAGCTCCAGTACTTTGGCTACCTCATGCGAAGAGTTGACTCATTGGAAAAGACTCTGATGCTGGGAGGGATTGGGGGCAGGAGGAGAAGGGGACGACAGAGGATGAGATAGCTGGATGGCATCACTGACTTGATGGACGTGAGTCTGAGTGAACTCCGGGAGTTGGTGATGGACAGGGAGGCCTGGCGTGCTGCGGTTCATGGGGTTGCAAAGAGTCGGACACGACCGAGCAACTGATCTGATCTGATTAACAGATTACATCCATCGTGCAGTCTGGTTGCCCTGGGTGCCTCTCACTTCTTCCCCACCTTTGTACCATCATGGATTTAGCCACCAGTACACACACACAAAGCACATACAGTTGCATAAAATGTTGAGAAGTACTCTTATTTGACTTTATGGTAAACTCCAGAGTGTTTTTTAACCAAAACTCTGGATATAACTAAGAATTCAGTAACTACCATTGTTACATTTTGTCTTATAGATATAAATGTTGTTGCAAAAATTGTGTTAAAAATGACAATTGTTATGTGTTCTAAACGTTTCTGTCAAATTAGTTGCACAAAAGTAAGAAGAAGTCATCCTTGTTATTATATTTATACTCAACATAGTACTATGTGTCACCTGGATTTCTTTTTTTTTTAAATGTCTTCTTAAAAATGGCTTTCCATTCAGACTCAGACTATCACTGAGTCTAAAAATATCCATTTTTGACAAGAGTGATATATTTGTTCAAATTAATACACTGAAACCTGAACTGAAGGATGTTGAAATTATAACTATTGATTGCAGTCTATCTAGTTGATCATGCAGTGCTAATAAGCAATTAATTAAAATAAAAAGATATTAAATATAGTCAAGCTTCACTGGAAATAAAAACAAGTGAGTTGAGAACAAGAAATTGTCTAATAAATGCCAGGTAACTACAGTGTTTTTTAGTAGCTTTTATAAAATAAAAATAGAAAAGACATAGTCTCACACAATAAACTGTGCTCTGGAGAGAAGAGAAGAGAAGGAAAGGGAAGGGAAGAGAAGAGAAAGACTATATTGATTTTTCCTAGGGACAAATGTAACTTTTAGTAGAATAGCATCTGTTGTTTGGATTAGTAAGATTTATTCTAAAACAAGATGAATATTCTTTGATCTCTTACATGAATGCATTATGTCAACTGAGCAACTTTCTATACAAGAAGGAAATAATCCACTTCTCCCCATCATTAAAGTTCCAGAAGAAGACAAATAGATGTTATCATTCATCAAAACCCAAGTTCAAGCAGGCCTCAGCAGCTTATTTTATAGGTGGAGTAACATGAACAGTAGTCATGCAGGCTTCATTGATTTTTGCTCCCACATGCTCTGTAAGACCTCAGACTCTAGAAAATTCTCAGTCCCTGTTCCTGAGAGTTCTCAGAAGATATGTATTTATGAATAAACTGAATGTGTGATCTTGAGATATTTGCTGTTTTACTGTTCCCATGGAGTGTTAGCACATTTATTGACCTTCACTGCTGCTTCTATGAGGTACCAAAGTGTATACCAAGCTTCACTATCCCTCCTCCTCCTCCTTTTCCTCCCCCACCTTTTTAATTTATAGTCCTCTGTCCATGGAGATAGGTATGGATCTAACTGCCAAGAACTAACACACTTAGTACTCAGATTTGCTACTCTATCTTATAAAGTCTGAATCTATTTTATATAGTTTCCATGTCTGTACTTAAGTTTATCATCTCTTTTTTAAAAAATTTATATTTATTTATTTTAATTGGAGGCTAATTACTTCACAATATTGTATTGGTTCTGCCACACATCAACATGAATCCGCCACGGGCGTACATATGTTCCCCATCCTGAACCCCCCTCCCACCTCCCTCCCCGTACCATCCCTCTGGGTCATCCCAGTGCACCAGCCCCAAGCATCCTGTATCGAACCTGGTCTGGTGATTCGTTTCTTATATAATATTATACATGTTTCAATGCCATTCCTCCAAATCATCCCACCCTCTCCCTCTCCCACAGAGTCCAAAAGACTATTCTATACATCTGTGTCTCTTTTGCTGTCTCATATACAGGGTTATCATTATCATCTTTCTAAATTCCATATATATGCATTATTATACTGTATTGGTGTTTTTCTTTCTGGTTTACTTCACTGTGTATAATAGGCTCCAGTTTCATCCACCTCATTAGAACTGATTCAAATGTATTCTTTTTAATGGCTGAGTAATACTCCATTGTGTATATGTACCACAGCTTTCTTATCTATTCATCTGCTGATGGACATCTAGGTTGCTTCCATGTCCTGGCTATTATAAACAGTGCTGCAATGTACATTGGGATACACGAGTCTCTTTCAATTCTGGTCTCCTAGGTGTGTATGCCCAGCAGTGGGATTATCATCTCTTCATACAGGTTTTTAACCTTTTCTATTATATCCTCTCATATTTTGTACTACTGTTATTTAAAGTTGTAGTCTGACAAGTCTAACAACTAGGTCTTCTCTGAGTCTGTTTCTATTGACTGCTTCCTCTCCAGCACACTTGCTTGCTTCTATGTGTATTTTGTAATATCTTACTGTATTCTAGATATTTTTAAATGAAATAAAATAAATAATATTTACCTCCAGAAGAGAGCACACATCTGTTTTCCTGCCAGGCTACTTCTGTGGTCTTTTTACAGCATTAGTTTAACTCAATTCATGACTAATTTTAAGTGTTTTGAGGATAAGATTGAGATTTTTTTCCCATCAGTAGCAGTTAGGCCCTGATGAGATTCCTGAGATCTCTTTATGCTTTACAGAAATACCTCCAGCATTCTGAACTGTGAGATATCTCTCTCTGCCATTCACCATCCTGGTTCAAATGAGTCTGATCTCTTGTCTGGATATTTTATAATAATCTCCTAATCTATCTCTCTGCCTATCTATCTACCCATCTACCTGTCTCTCTATCTATCCATTATCTATTTACCTATTCATCACCTATCTATCGGAGAAGGCAATGGCACCCCACTTTAGTACTCTTGCCTGGAAAATCCCATGGGCGGAGGAGCCTGGTAGGATGTAGTCCATGGGGTCGTGAAGAGTCGGACACGACTGAGCAACTTCACTTTCACTTTTCACTTTCATTGGAGAAGGAAATGGCAACCCACTCCAGTGTTCTTGCCTGGAGAATCCCAGGGATGCAGGAGCCTGGTGGGCTGCCATCTATGGAGTCGCACAGAGTCGGACACGACTGAAGCGACTTGGCAGCAGCAGCAGCAGCAGCAACAGCAACAGCAGCAGCAACAGCAACAGCAGCAGCAGCACCTATCAATCAATCATATTTTTTGAATCCAGGGGTCCTTTTTATTCTTTAAATGTCTTGTCCCTTTTTATAGAATTCTGCAAATGTAATACTTGGAAAATATAATGGATATTTTCTATTTGTCCTTACACTTCCATTTTCTCATGTTACCTGTAGAGACAGACCTCAAATTAACTATGTTTACGCCCTATAAAATCCTTTCCCTTTGAGTGTAGGTAAAATGTTGACTTGCTTCTGATTAAGAGAATATGGCAAAGGGGATGGGCTGACACTTCCATAAGTAGGTAGGTAATATGGTAAAGGTGGCAAGATATCATTCCTATGGTTACTTTATCACGTGCATATACACGTGTAAAGAGAGACTGGCAAAATGAAGCTTACATGTATAATATATGTGTGTGTGTGTGTGTGTGTGTTCAGTCACTTCAGTCGTGTCCAACTCTCTGTGACCCTATGGTCATCTTGCTATTATAATGCACTAGGGATACTCTCCTCCTGGCCTTAAACACAACAAGGAACTGCAGGTGGCCTCTTGGACCTGAGGGCGGCCACCAGACTACAACCAGAAAAAAAGCCAGACTCCTCATCATATAGCTGCTAAGAAATTCTTCCAACAGACCTGAAAGTACTTAGAAGTGAATTCTTCCTCAGTCAAGCCTCCACACCAATAGTCTTTACTGCAACCTACAGAGATTCTGAGGCAGAGAATGAAGCTAAGTCAAGCACGGATAACTGATCCACAGGTACTGTGAGATAATAAACATATGTTGTTTTAAAACTAAAGCCACTAAGTTTTGGTAATTCATTCCACAATAGAAAACTAAAGAAGCTTTACAGAACTGCCTTAGTGGTTGAGAGGCTGGACTCTGGGAACAATTGCCTGGACTCAAAATTCAGTCTTGCCACTCTTTTGAACAAGTTACATAATCATGTATGAAATAGGAATAATAATGGTACTCAGTGAATAATTATGAATATTAAATGAATTAATATATATAAAGCACTAGAATAGTGCCTAGCATATAACAAGAGCTATATGTTTGCTATTATGGTAGTTCTAATAATGAAAGCTAGTAAATATGAATAAATAATATAAACTAACATAATATAAAATAATAAAATGAAAGAATATAAATATAGACAGTTATGATATACAGTATAATTTTTAAATAGTATATTGCTATCATTATGTCAATCAGAATAGACTAGGTTATGCTGCAAAAATAAGAAACCTCAAAATTTCAGTGACTTTAAGCACAAATGTTTATTTCTTGCTTACATTTAATGTCCACTGCTGACAGTTCTCTGTTTATTATGTTCTCATAGACCGAGGGTGATAGAGGAGCTGCCAGCTTGAATGTTGCCTGTCACTGTGTCAGTGAAAAAAATTTTGGAGAGTTTCACTTTAGTAATTAAATGCTGCAGCCTGGAAGTGACACATCCCATTTCTGCTACAACCCATTGGCTCCATGCAAGTATAAGAGAACCAAAGCCATAGAATCTTATCATATACTCATAAGTGGAAATAGAAATGTTTGCCAAAAAGAATGCTACACTTTTTATTTTTAGTATTAGTGTTTGACTCTTCAGTCTATTGGAGAAAGAAATGACAACCCACTCCAGTGTTCTTGCCTGGAGAATTCCATGGACAGGGGAGCCTGGTGGGTTGCAGTCCATGGGGCCACAAAGAGTAAGACACGACTGAGTAACACTAACAGTTCAGTCTATGGACATGTTTTAATAAAAATAAAAACTAAATTAAAGAAAGAAAATAAGGTGCCATCTAGATTCAAAATGGGTTAATCATAATTATTGTCTGAAGTTGTTTCAGAAATTAGGACTCCTCTAAATCTCATTCATATGTAAGTTTTTGTGAAGTAAATCACTGATTTTTCAATATACTGTAGATACACCTAGAAACCTTTGCCTCTTAGTACCTCAGGTATTTTACTGAATAGATGCTTTCTTTTTATAATGTAAATGTTGCAATTCTATTTGTTCTGCTATAATGCAAAAAGCATAACTTTTTATTTTTTCAAGAGAGAAGCTACAAACAGAAACTACAAGGACCATCATGCGGAAAAGCCTCGTTGCCTCCTGCTGGGCCCCTATACTGTATGCTGCTGCTAAGTCGCTTCAGTCATGTCCGACTCTGTGCGACCCCATAGACGGAAGCCCACCAGGCTCCCCTGTTCCCGGGATTCTTCAGGCAAGAATCAGTCATGTCTGACTCTTAGCGACCTCATGGACTGCAGCCTACCAGGCTCCTCTGTCCATGGGATTTTCCAGGCAAGAGTAGTCACACTCTATATCTAGAGCTTGACAACTGCTCCTCTTCTAGCTCCAAGAAACCAGGCCTATAAACAAGGGTTATCCTAGGCTTAAAGAAAGCCTCAGAGATGAGGAGCTGACCAAAGTGAGCATAACTCTTTGTTTGTAGTTTTGTTGTCTTCTGAGACTAACAATGGACCTTCACAATTGCTCTGATTTTTTTTGTGGGGGGGCGTGTTGGGGGAGCTATCCTGGAGGAGGGCATGGCAACCCACTCCAGTGTTCTTGCCTGGAGAATTCCATGAACAGAGGAGCCTGGCAGGCTCAGTCTAAAGGGTTGCAGAGTTGGACATGACTGACATGACTTAGGACGCACGCACGGGGAGCTACATCCCTACATCACATGAGAATTTCAGACTAAATAACTTTTAAAACATAATGCATATAAATAGATGGTCTACAGGTGGTAAATGATTTCCTAAACCTGACTAAATAAGAATACATTTAAATACTTCTAAATAAAATGAATATGTTTGGCAACACAGAAAAAGACAAATCACAATTGAAAAGTTTTTTGTTTTCTAATAATAATGAAAACAGAAACAATGTCAATATAAATGGAAAGTAAGATACCTACAATATAAATGAAAGAAAAAAAGGTTAATGACATTCTATACAAAGATAATATATAAATATATTCAATCGAAAAGAATAGTGTCACAGATTCTATTTCTATTTTCTGTGACACTATTCTTTTCGATTGAATATATTTATATATTATCTTTGTATAGAATGTCATTAACCTTTTTTTCTTTCATTTATATTGTAGGTATCTTACTTTCCATTTTTTGTGTGTGTGTATATGTATATATATAATGTATGTTATTTAAAACCAAATGAGAACCCAGATACTTTATTTTGATTATTTTTTAAAAGAAAACACCTGTCACTGTTAGGCTTGTGGGAAAATGGGAAAATAGATTATTTCAGCAAATATTTGATAGTGGTCATGTAACTTGGTTGAATTTTTCTGGAAGATAATTTTCATTATGTATAATAAACCTTAAAATTATCCATATTCTTCAACTCAGTAATTTTATTTCTATAGATTTCCATTAGGAAACAACCAGAGGTGAACTGAAAACAACGTAAATGTTCTATGATAAGAAATTGATTAAATAAATTGCTATAATCCAAAAGATGAAACACTAGCATGCAGTTTACATTGTTTAGTAACAAGAGCATTAAATGAAATAAGAAAATTTTCATGATTATTGTTAAGTGAAAAAAGAAAACTATAAAATATTAAGAATGTATAATTGAGATCACTAAAATAATAAAATAATATTTTAAAATATCTATACAGAAAAAAAGGTGAAAAGCTATAAAACAAGGTTATCAGTGGGTATATATCTCTAGACAGGGAACTCACAAGTGATTTTGTTCTTTTAACTTAAAAATATTTTATTACTTTTGAAATGGTCTCAAATTTACAGAAAAGTTGTAAGTACTCTACAAAGAAATTTTATTTCCTGAACCATTTGAGGATCACTTGTCAACCTTTTGCTCCAACATCCCTGAAAACTTTAGGGTGTTATTTCTTAGAAGTGAGAACATTCTTATACACAGTCACAATAACATATTAAAATCACAAAAATAACATCGATACATTACTACCATCTAATCCTCAATCCCATTCAATCTCCACTAAACATCCACAAAATGCACAGTATAGCAAAATAAACCTAGTTCGGAATCACATGTTGAATTCAGTTCTCATGTCCCTTTAGTCTGCTTTGTCCTGGAACAGTTGCTCAGTCTTTCCCTGACTTTCGTGACCTTGACATTTTTGAAGTTTATAAGCCAGTAATTTTGTAGAGTTTCTCTCAAAACTGACATTTGGTACGCTTCATGATTAGATTCTGGTGAAGCATCTGTGCCAGGAATGTCAAAAAGTGATGTGTTCCCCTTACTGCATCCTATAGTATAACTCATGATTTTGATTTGTCAGCTTTATAGTTGTTCACTTTGATCACTTTATTAAAGCTGTGTCTCCCAGGTTTCTCCACTGTAAAGTTACTCTTTTCTCACTTGTAATTAGGAAGTATTTTTTTGTAGGCAGATATTTGGGGACTCTGTAAATATCCCATTCTACATCAACCTCTGATTTTTTTTTTTTTTTTTTACCAAGATTTAATGTACGTTTATTCTTAACACGTGGAACATATAGTATAAAGATTTCATACTGAATAAATGATATTCATTAAGCCAAAAAAGGAAAAAAGGAGGAATTTACATCAAGTTTTAGCTACATTGTTTGAAATACAAATATGCAGATTTTATCACTGAAAAAATCTCAATTGTGTTTCTTCATCAGGAACTTCAACTGAACCTAGAACTTTTTTTAAAATTTATATAATTAAGGACTCATAGATTCCCATTTTAATTCATTAATAATATTATTTATTCTCATGCTTAGTTTGTCTCCTATTTGAACACTGGCAGCTTATTTAATCTCATTTTTGTGTCCTTCCTTCCTTCCTTTATTTCCTCCCTCCCACTCTCTCCCTTCCTTCCTTCCTTTCTTCTTTTGCAGGGTATGTCCTCATCATGTGTTGCTTTCTGTCATTTCTTCGCTTTCTGGCACAAGATGTTCTGGCACATCTTTTACTTCCTGTGCTCCACTCCTAGAATCAGTCGGTTTTTTTGTTTGTTTTTTTTTAAGGACCCCTGGTTCCTTTTAGTGGAGAATGATATTTAAAAGCTACGATCTCAGAGCTAGATGTGCTCATTGTTACTGGTATCTCTGTTCTCAGGCAATCTCAGTGTGCAGAGCTGGGGAATATATGTATCTAAATGCATATTTACACCTATATTTACTAGTATATCTATAGTGACTGAAATTTATGAGTCCATATGAATGTCTTCAATTCCAATTAAATATCACAGGGTTCTTTATAGTTTTTTCCCTTTTTGTATTTGCAAATCCCTCTCCTGACATTGAGAAACTTTGCTCCCTCCATTCTTTTTTTTTTTTTTTTGCTCCCTCCATTCTTAATATATTTATTCGTATGACTAATCATACATTTATTTGTATGATTTGTATGCACCAATATCCTGTCCCAATAAGGCTCTGAATCCCCAGTGCAGCACACCCCTACCCTGACCCTCCTTACACCACTGGTGCTCTGTACCTCATGTTTGACTACCCATTCACAGAAATGCCCTCCCCACCTTGCTCAAGATCTTGACTTGACTCCCTGGGGAAGTCCTCCTATGAAGTTCAGTTCAGTTCAGTCGCTCAGTCGTGTCTGACTCTTTGCAGTCCCATAGACTGCAGCACGCCAGGCTTCACTGTTCATCACCAACTCCCGGAGCTTTCTCAAACTCCTGTCATCGACTCCTGTCATAGAGTCGGCGAGGCGTCCAACCATCTCATCCTCTGTTGTCCCCGTCTCCTCCTGCTTTCAATCTTTCCCAGCATCAGGGTCTTTTCCAAAGAGTCAGTTCTTCGCATCAGGTGACCAAAGTATTGGAGTTTCAGCTTTAGCATCAGTCCTTCCAGTGAATATTCAGGACTGATTTCCTAGGACTTTCTCTAGGACTTCAAGAAAATGGGGGTAAAGAGAGCCTATGCTCTGGCCTAAGGCAACTTCCCACTCTCCTTAATTTCTGTAGGCTTTATTTACATTTTTATGAGGCTCTCAGGGCTGGTAGCTGTAAAATGCATTGTAAACAGTAAGGTGTTACATAATACTTCCCTAGAAATGAGTTCTGAGAGGAAAACTTTGTAAAGATCAAGCAAAAGAGTTTGGATTTTATAATAGCTAGTGGATATTCGGAAAAGGCAATGGCACCCCACTCCAGTACTCTTGCCTGGAAAATCCCATGGATGGAGGAGCCTAGAAGGCTGCAGTCCATGGGGTTGCTGAGGGTCAGACACAAATGAGCAACTTCACTTTCACTTTTCACTTTCATGCATTGGAGAAGGAAATGGCAACCCACTCCAGTGTTCTTGCCTGGAGAATCCCAGGGACGGGGGAGCCTGGTGGGCTGCCGTCTATGGGGTCGCACAGGGGACACTACTGAAGTGACTTAGCAGAAGCAGTGGATATTCACTAATATGAAAATGGAATATGTGAAAGGTTAATGTGACAGTGATGCAGAGGATGAAAAAATGAATTTAAAGACATGAGCTAAGAAGTGTCTGCTAGGGCTTAGGTATGAAAACAAAAACAGTTAGGTCCAATAGAGAAGGAAGAGGCAGTGGGTCCTATGAGCGATACATCAATACATCAAAGAAGCCAAATGGCGGGCAGGAAAAAGAAGAAAGGAGAGAAAGACGAGGAAGGGAAAGAGTAAGACTGAGAGAGGATTTTGTTAGATTTCATTTGCATAACAAATCTCCAAAAACATTCTGTCAACAGGCTGCAGTCACTTACGCTGGAATTTTAAAAATACTTAGGCTAAAACTGAACATGCCATTTTTTTGTATCAAGGAAATGAAACAGGAAAGATTTGCCTAAGATGCCAAGTCCATTAATTTAAAAGCTTCAAAAACCAAAGAAGTGAATAGCCAGAGGTTTGGGTAAGAAATGTGTTTAATATATGTAAATATAACAATAAACAAGTTTGTCTCAGTCTCTCTCTACCTTTCTTCTTAAAATCAAGAAGGATTGACCAGTCTTGAGAGCATCTTGTTGATAATTTCCCCATTGTTTGTCTAACTTCTCTTGTTTATGAACTTTGAAGCTCCTTAGGATCTGTTGGTGTCTGATACTAGTTTGTTGGTGAGAAAAGTTTGTCACTAGCCTTTTTAGAGCTATTCTGAAAATTGTCACAAAATTCCCAATGAGCCTAAACTTGGGTTAGAAAATTTTGACTTATTAAAAGAAAGCTGTTCTGGCCATGACCAAATTTGGTTTTTAGTGCCAGTAAAGATATTAATTGTGGATCTCAGGCGAAATAATTATCATTATGTGGCAGGATAACACTTTCAAAAAATAAATATGTATTTTTTCTTCTATATGGCTATCACCTACCGTGAACAGCCTGGAGAAGTATGGCTATCATCTATACCATGGGATTAATTGTCAAAATAGCACAACATACAATCCTGTTTAAGTTGTGCCAGAAAGAAATGCAGAAAGTGGAAGCGGGGTGGTTTTTTCTGCTCCGAAGTTTCTAGTCCTGGCTCTGTTCCTTTTTCAGGACAGAGGATTTTATTCTTGTTCTATTACAAGCATCAAGGTCGGTGACCAACAACTGTAGCTGCTGGGTAGATGAATGAATAATTACAGGGCCTCGGGTAAGTCATTTATACTATCTGGATCCAGGTTTAAATTTCTAATAAATAATATTCTCATTTAAATTTTATTTGAAGAGATAAAATGTTCTCTATCAATACTAAGTCTAGTGATGTTGACTTCATGATAATGGTGATGAATACAAAATGCTTTTGTGATTTCCCCAGATTTCTTTGCACATTTTTTCTTCTACCCAGGAAAATTTGGACCCTTTGGCTGTTCACAGCAAGCAGAACTGAATCTTGTATAAAAATCTGGAGGCACATCTTTTCCTCTAATTTAGAGAAAGAACAATTCTTCTAAATGAAGGAAAGATGAGGGATATATAGGGAGAAGAGTTGAAAAACACTCATCTTCATGTGACAAAAGAAGCTATCAAAATTCTTTAGAAAAGGTAAGGGCAAGAACGCTAATGAACTGGCTCCAGCACTTGCTCTGATGCTTGAACATAACAAGGAAATGAGCCCAAGTTACCAATTCCCAGCCCAATGCTACAGCTCTTGGTTGCTTATTATACATACTTCCTCTTTAATAAAGTTCTAATTCAAGGGTCTATGTCAGATGGGGATGATTTGGAAACATTTTAGGAACCCATGGCTTATCAGAGTACTTAAATGGCCACAGAATGATTAAAAGGAATGTGTGTGTTCAAATACAAATGAAGACTGATTTGAAGGTTGGGCACAAGGGATAGCAGATGGTAACTATTAATTATTAGCCTATTACCAAGGCTTCAGTCCAGTAAGAAGGAAGGTATTCTATGTCTGAATCATCATCATCTAACCCTTGTAATGCTTTGATTTCTTGTAAGAACAGTAAAGGAAGACATTTCCTCCCTCTGTTGATGCCAAGAGAAATCTGTGATGTTCAGCACAGAAGAACTGTGTGGCCATTGATGGAATAAAATCACATTAAATCCCAGAACTTATGTATAAGGCTCCAAGAAGCAAAAAAGACCCAAAACATTATCACTTATGTACAGCTTTTGAGAAATTATTCTGAATCTCTTGTTCTTCATTAGTGCAGTTCTACAAAACTGAGCTGGGCACATGGGGATCTGAGACCCCCCTCTCAGCCTTGTCTGCATTTAGGTAGCACATAATAAGCGTGTAGTCAGTTTGTGCTCTAGTCAAGCGGTTTTAATAAATCCCTACAAGCATTTCAGATCTGAAGCCGGCAAGGGTGTGGGGGGTAATGCTAGACATGAGTTGAGCCCAACTTTATGAATGAAGTGCCTACATGTCATTAATGTTTCAATAGGTCCTCAACAAGGGTAATTGGGCCTCCAGGGAGCTTCTCCAAGCCTCCGAGTTAAATCTGCCAGTGGTGAGGATGCTCAGTCCTTGAAGGCAAGAGGAACCTTTCCTGTTTTACCCTGAACCCAAGGGTCAAACAGGCCTAAGGGAAATAGTTTGGAACTGTCGTTTAACATTATCACCGACATGTACTGTATTTCCAAGCAGCCTGCAAAGGGAGCCAGTGGCATGCGTGCATGGCCCCGAGCTACAGGGTGGTAGCATGTCACATGTCTGGTAACAGAAGGGGATAACCATCCCAGTACAAACTTGACATATATAAATTGATTACATAAGTGGGCAGTGGTGGTCCTTTCAAGTACACTCCTTTTGTTTGAGCTTTACAGTAAAATTACCAGCAGCAGTTTACAATTAAGGGGAATAATAATAACTGGATATGCTTTCATCTGCACATACAATTACAATGAACTGCATGCCTTAATAGGATTGTGAAAAATCTGCGTTTGACCCATACAAAAAAGTAAACATTCTTGTTCTGGATACTATATCATTATCACAACAAAGAGAAACTCCTGAAATCTGATGATTTAAACATCTGGAGAATGTTAATCACTTCAAAATGACGGATGTTTTTTATTTCAGCTTTTGACAGACACACTCCTTTCATAGATAGATGATTATTTACATAAATTACATCATCAATGTGAAAAAAATCAGAATAACTTCAAAGGATAAAATGCTTAATTAAAAAGAGACTTGTATTTCTATTTTTCTCCCTTTCTCTGTGTTTTTCCTTTAAAGGAGGGGTAAAATGCCCACTTAGTTGGCAAAGTCACCAGCTCCTTTGAAGGTGAATATATAATAAAAAATTATCTTTTTGAATTTCTTCATGTAGAAGACAACCATCTTTAAGAACAAACTGCTCTGTTTTTAATGTCCTGAAACCTACTCATTGCTTTGGGTCTACTTCTAACTCCTAAAGTTTCCATTTTACTAAAACGACGGTTTGGAGTTCATTCCGTCACTCCAGTGGCTGAAACCAAGCAGATTCAAGCTCAAGTTGAGTCTCAGATTCACCCTCAGTTTCTATTCTTCCTCCCTAATTAGATGAAGAAACACTAGATGGAGAAAGACCTTTTGAAGCAATTCAGCTTTAAACCATTTCATTGTTGATAAGAGCAGGGAAATCAAAGGTTTGGGGGTGAGGGTTGGGGGGTAAAATTCAAGAACAGCCTAAAGAGAAAGATTTGAAAATTCTGCTCTTCCAAGAGCAGCCCGAGGCTGCTGTGGCTGGAGTCCCTCAGGGCAGGCCTCTGACTGGCGGCGTGCTGCCTAATGCTGGCGGGTAGAGATGGTGCAATTTGGCTGATCCACTACAATTTCCTCCTACACTTGGAGCTGATCTGCAGGCTGACCTTAGACAATTTGTCTTCTTTCAGGGAGAAATGTCACCCAAAAGGAAGCTATTAAGTCAAGAAGGTAATTCTCTCAGAACAGTCCACTGTATAAACAGAACTTGACCTCAGGTAATTTATTGCTGGTCCCTAACAAAGAGACTTAAGATATAGGCCTGATATAGTTGAGATCTGAATCTGTCAATAAAATGGACAAGCCAGAACCTCATACATTTCTTTTGAGTGGCCATATTTAGAGCCCAAGCCAGATTAATATATATTCTTCAAACAAGAAGGGTGGTGTTTTTGGTCATTCAGAATAAGAAGTTTTTTTATTAACAAATCAGAAGTTTGTGCTTCCACAGTGAAACCACTAATTGTTTTGTTCTTTAATATATTCTTATTATTAATCATTTCTGTCAAGCTAACAACTAAACATGATATAAAGGTTATATTTCTTAAAAAGTGTGTTGCATCTTAAAAGTTCTCATTACAAGGAAAAAAAATTTAATTATGTACAGTGGTAGATGTCAATTGGACTTACTGGAATCATTTTGCAATATATAGAAAGTCCTTATGTGGTATACCTGAACATAATGCTATGTCAATTATACCTCAGTAACACACACACACACACACACACAATGAGTTGCATTCAGTGCTCAAGATCCAAGTATATACCAGATGGCCAAGAACTTGATTCTTCTCTTTCAACAGAGTGGAAAATGAAAACTTAAATATCTTAATTGAGTGAAATTAATTGTGTTACCTGGAGCCTTAGAAAGTAATCAATGAGAGTATCTCATGGTTCAGGATCTGAGAAGGTCAGACTGCTGGACTGTCTCTAAACAAAAATCCCTGGACCATCTTTAATGGATATTGTAGAGGCTTCTAAAAAAAGAGGAAAGAAAAGGAGAGGAGAAGAAAGCATGGAAGGAAAGGAAACTAGTATATTAGGGAAACTGATTAACTCATATTTAAAACTCTTTGCTTTTTGGTTACTAAGGTGAAATTTCCCATTTCCCATGCCCCAAAGAAGAGTTCTGCCTTTTCTATGACAGTTCTAAGTAACATTGCCATAATTAATCGCTCATTTTACACTTTCCCTTCTAAAGTCTACATTTTCCACTCTAATGTTTAGTTTCATTGGGAAAAAGTTTTCCTACCACAGTTCACCATCCGTAACCCTCTCCTCCCCAACTACTTTTTTCCTTCACTTGTCCCATCCGATTCACTAACCAGCTTTACCAGGGTCTGTAACCGGGAGACCACCCACAGCCTATAAGGGAGAAAGTGCTGAAAACCTGTCAGCTGCAGCTGACGCAGGGTCCATCAAGTTAGATTCTAATGCTGTGAACATTTTTTTTTTTTTAATTTTCCTACAGAGCACTGCATGATGTTGACATTTTAGTTTAAGAGTAACAACTCATACTTCTTGACTGGCACTAACTTTTAAATTGACGGGTACAAAATCCTGGAGCTTGCTGAAATCTCTTTTTTGTCTACAATATCAAGTGCGGCTAATACCACTACTGAGTCTCTTGGACAAACTGCAATGCCTCCCTTGAATGGGAGGAAGTTCTTTGAGATCCTCACAGGAAAATTCTAAAGGAGGAATTGGAGAGTATAATGATGTTTTTCTAAATTGAAAGTGACAACCAGCATTTACTGGGGGAATCAGAAGATAGAATTGAGAGCAGGAAGCCTTACATTCATTACAACAGATGGTTTAGTTTTCACTGAATGTTGAGGAAGAAGCTGAGTGAATGAGCAGCAGTATGTCCTTAAGAGATTCAGCAGCCATCCAATTACACAGGAACAACCCAGCAGGCACTAAAGATTTGGACTGGTCTGTATTATTGGAAACAAACAAAGTTGGGTTGAAGTCGAAGTCAAAAGGCGTAGTGTTCCACTATTAAGTAACACTGGCATAATTAATAGAGCATGTCTTTTTTTAAAAAAAAATAGGATGTTGTTCAAATTCTCAGTACAAAAATATGTCACATAGCAAATCTGTAATAAACGCTTATTGAAAAGGTAATGTATGATGTTCAGTTCAAGAAATTGCTTTCTTTTACTGCTTGGTCATTTCCTCATCTTTTGCCCATTTCTGTTTTTTTTTCTTTATAAAAATTATGAAACATTTCATATGAAATATAAAACATGTAGTAAAGTACAGAACATAATGCAACAGACCTCTGTTTTCCACCATCGAGATTAAGCAGATGCTAACATTTTTCAACACATGCTTGATACCTCACTCTTTTATAATCATAAAATGTTGTCTAGATATATACTCATCCCTTCATCCTCTTATCCTCACCCCTTTTCAGAAGTAAAACTTATCTAAAATTGCTTTGTATTATTTTTCTTCATATGTTAGTACTTTTACTACAGGAGTAGGTGTTCCTGGATACTATGTACTATCATTTCATGTAACAATTTTCATACATGGCATTATGCTGTATTTATCCTTTTACAGCTTTCTAATTAACAGTTTTTAAAGATTTATTCATATTGATACATATAGACTTAATTTATTCAATTTAATAGCATTCCTTTATGTGTATGTAATCCATTCCCACCTAAGGGACCAGTCCAAGTTCTTAGAAATTGCTAGACTGGCCCAGCTTAATAGGATGGCAAGTTGTTTTTTCAATCAAGTCTTTTTATTAATACACACATGTATGAGAGTTAACAGGAAGATGTGTCTCCTGGTAGCACATGTATTTCTGACTATTACAAACAAGGTTGAAATAAAAATTTTTGCACATGTACCCCTAAGCATATATAAGAGTTTTCCTAGAGGAGAAATCTAGGAGTCGTATTGCTAGATGCTATGAAATGATTATCTTCAACCATATGAGGTATTATCAAATTGCTTTCTAAAATGGCTGTAGCAGTTTATACTACCATCAGCAATAAAGAAGAATTGATGTTTGCTTACATCATCACTAACCCTTGATGTAATATCACTAATTAATCTTTGTCAATATTTAATGGGTGTGAAATTATATCTCACAGGATTTTATTTTTAAAATTATTTTAGAATAGTCTTATATCATTGACTACTAATGATTTGGGAACTATTTTTATATTTTTATCAGCTGGTTACACTTCTTCTGTGAATTGTCTGTTCATATCCTTTACCTATTTCTCTTCTTTCCTTCTTACTGGTTTTTAAGATATAGGTTGAAAATATGTCTCTGTGTCAGTCTTTTCACTTTACTTACGATGTCTTTTTCACAAAACTGCTTTAATTTTAAAGTTCTCTAATTTATCATTCTTGTCTTTCATGGTTTTTGCTTTTTGAATCCTGTTGAAGAAATGCTTCTTTTGAAAGATTCCTAAAGATACTCTCTAATTATTCTCTAATGTTTTCTTTTAAAAGATTTAGTTTCTCCTTTTATATTATTTTAAAATTTTATTTCTGAAGAAAATATAACATGGGGATCTGTTTTTAGCATGTTCCTGTGCCAAGTACTAGATAACTTATCTTTTACTCTATTATTTGCAAATCTCCTTTCTCATAGAAGGCCTAATGCTTCTATGAAAAGTTAAAGGCCTAAGCTTCTAAAATACACATGGTCTCTTTCTACATCTTTATCCTTATAGACTTATACCAATGCCACATGGTCTCATATAATGTAATTCTAAATTTGATAAGTAGTGTGATAGTTAGAAAAATGGCTCCTCAAAGATGTTCATATCTTAATCTCTGGAACCTGTGAATATGTTATCCTGTATAACAAAAAGAACTTGACAGATATGATTAAATTAAGGACCTTGATATGGGGAGATTATCCTGGATTATGTTGGGCCCAATCTAATTCACAAATCTTCAAAGGGGAGAACCTTTATCCACTGACATCAAAATGAGAGGGAGAAAGTAACTCCTCTAGAGCCTCTAATAATGAGTATGTGAATGAATATTAATATATGTCATTGATTTTAGCCCAGTGATAAATGGCTCATTCTCATCTGCAGAAATGTAAGAAAATAAATGTCAAGTTAAGCCACAAATTTTGTGGTAATTTGTTATAGCAGCCATAGAAAACTAATACAAATGTAAGAGCAATTCTCTTCTACTGTTTCCCTTTTTTAAAGCTTGTGCGTGTGTGGGTGTGTGTGTGCACACGTGCTTGTGTGTGCAGTTGCTCAGACGTGTCCAACTCTTTGCAACCCTATGGACTGTAGCCTGCCAGACTCCTCTGTCCATGGGATTCTCCAGGTAAGAATACAGGAGTGGGTTGCCGTTTCCTACTCCAGGGCATGTTTGCAATCCAGGGACTGAACCCATGTCTTTGCGTTTCCTGTGCTGGTAGGCAGATTCTTTACCACTGCGCCACCTTGGAAAATGCTTTTTTAAAGCTTATCTTAGTTATTTTGGACCCTTCACTCTTCTACTTGCTTTTTAAAAGGATTTATCAAATTGCGTGGAAAATGAAATTTTGGAAAGAATTATATTAAATTCTAGCCAATTTGGCAAGAATTGCCATTTCCATGCCTATTCATAAACATGGTTTGGTGTTCATTTCGCCCAGATATTTGGGCAAACTTTATTCTGAGTGTCTCAGTAAGGGTGCTTTTGGATGAGATTAACATTTAAGTTGGTGGACTGAAGTGGATTGCCACCTCCCACCCAGTGTGGGTGAGCCTCAGCCAATCAATTGAAGGCATGAATAGAACAAAAAGTCTGACTCTCTCCTGAGTAATAAATAATTCTTTCCTGCCTGACTGCCTTCAAATTGGGACATCAATTTGTTTTCCTGCCTTCAGACTGGAACTGAACATTGACTCTTCCTGGGTTTTGAGTTTGCAACCACTGGACTAGATCTCAACTAGGAGCTCCCCTAGGTCTCCAGCTTGCCAACTCACTCTGCAGATCCTGAGATTTGCCCCTTCCATAACTGTGGAGCCAACTCCTTATAATATATACACAGTCTGTGTATATAATAACATATTAATATATACCTTATTGATTCTGTCTCTCTGGGGAACTCTGACTATACTCATGGCACATTTCTCAAATTATTTGGGTCATCTTTTCTAATTTTCCTCAATATAAGTCTTGCTTTTACATCTTTTATTAGATTCATGCTTGAATATCATATAATTTTATTGGTGTCATAAATACCTTTCTTATAATTTTATTTTACAATCTGCTGCTTGAGTATAGATGTCACATAATTTAATTTTGACTATTGACCTTGTTTCAAGCAATATAACTGAACTCTGCTGCTGTGTCTAATACCTCGTCAGTTCTCTAATACTTTTATCGGCTCCCTTGGATATTCTAGACAGACTACCACACCAGAAAAAAATAACCACTGCATTTTTACTTTCTAGTCTTTATGCACTCCTCCTCCGTGTTGTAAAATGTTGGTAGTATGTGTATTTGTGAAAGTAGGCTGAATACAGTAATAAACACATGAGGCATTTCAGTGGCTTTCTAAAACTGAATTCTCGTGTGAGTTAGTTGGTGGGGGAACTTTGGTTCATGTGATTTGTCCAGACCCGGGTGCCTTTTACCACATAGCTCAATCATCTTCTAGAACTTCATTCTCCTCAGAATTTAGCTACATAGAAAAAGAGAGAGAGCTTGAAAGAGAGAGAGAGGGAGCCTGAAGAGAGCCTCTACAAAGATTTCATTATAGCCTGGGTTTTGAAGTGGTCTACATCACATTCTCCCACATTTCATTTTAGAACTTAGTCACATAACTCCACCTAACTGGTGGAGATATGAGCTATGTGCCCTGAAAGAAAAAGATATGGGATTGGTAAACACATAGTCATACCATTTTTGGTATACTAAAAGTCGTATACCATTTTTCTTTGGATAGTTATTAGTTATTAGAATTAGAGTTGATAGACCAAAGCTTATGCATGCTTTTATGGTTTCATATTATTTATAAGCTTTATTTTTACATATAATGTGATCTGAGGATATTGATACAATTTCAAATTGTCCTTAGAAATTTTATTGTTGTTGTTTAGTCACTAACTTGTTTCTGACTCTTTGCCACCCCATGGACTCTACAGTCCATGGAATTATCTAGGCCAGAATACTGGAGAGGGTAGCCTTTCCCTTCTCCAGGGGATCGTCCCAACCCTAGGATTGAACCCATGTCTCTTGCATTGCAGGCGGATCCTTTACTATCTGAGCTACCTGGGAAGACCTAGAAACTATGAATGTGAAAGTGAAAGCTCAGACGTGTCGGACTCTTTGCAACCCCATGGACTATAGCCTGCCAGACTCCTCTGTCCATGGAATTCTCCAGGCCAGAATACTGGAGTGGGTAGCCTTTCCCTTCTCCAGGAGATCTTCCCAACCCAGGGATCGAATCCAAGTCTCCCACACTGCAGGCAGATTCTTTATCATCTGAGCCACCAGGGAAGCCTAGAAACTTTATAGCAATACACAATTAGGACTCATTTAAAAAAATTTATCTAGCTCTGTCCAAGACTGCTGTCCTTCATGAAGTTACAACAATAGGGTTTCATCTGTCTAAAAACAAGCTTTTGACAGAGTACATTGCTCTGGGGCTGCTAAGAAACAGCCATCTCTGGGACAAAAAGAAATGCATTATCTTTTGCATTCTATGTGAAGCATTTTTATCTTCATTAAATCAAGTGAGAATAAAAATGAGGAAGAAAATTCATAAAAGAACACCGTGATGGCTTGGGGCAGGAAGGGAGTGTTTTGTTGGTCATAGAGATAGTAAGAGTAGGTAAGACTGTTGAGATGACTATGAAGCATATAGAAGCCACTGCCCTCCTCCAGCTCTTGCTGAAAGAAATTCCTCTTTCTCTGCCAATAGATGGCTCTTCAAATCTCAGCCAACTCCATTAAGCTCATCACATACATAAAGAGTTTTATTTTTATCAAATATTAGTACCTGAAAAAATAATTCTCCCTCATTATTTTCACCTGTGCTCTTCAAACCCTCACTTAGGAGTTTGCAAGAAAGTCACCATTCCACTGGCCAACTACGTACTAAGTTCTCTGTGATGAGCATCAACCACTATTAGGCTATAGATCTAACAAAGGAGTGCTGGGCGTGTAATCATAAAGAGTTTAGTTTCAATTTATTGTATAGAGGAATATAAATCAGGTGTGATAATATATTTAGGAATCCAGCATTCAGGTTAGAGAGTTAGTTGACTGCTTACCCAGGTAATAAGTAATTATTTAACAACAGGAAAAGTACTGACCTGATGATTTGTATGTGACCATCTTAGGTTAATAACCACGATAACTGTCTACAACCCTGTGTCAGATTTTTCCAGGCTTCCCTGTTATTTGAGCCCTGAGGGCTAGTCAGAACAGGAAATCTCCAAGAGCATCAGATCTGGGTATAATCTGCTATCCTGTGGGGAAAAAATAACATGTTGTAGAAAAACATCCTCCCCTGAGATACTCCATTTAGCCAACACATTGCTAGCTGAAATACATAACTGTGAGAAAGAGTAGCAAAGTTGCTAATCAGAATCCAAAGAAGGTGGAAACTATGTGATAATTTATTCTGAAGGCTAAATCCTGGTGGCTCAGACTGTAAAGAATCTGCCTGCAATGTGGGACCTGGGTTTGATCTCTGGCTGGGGAAGATCCCCTGGAGAAGGGAATGGCTACTCACTCCAGTATTCTTGCCTGGAGAACTCTATGGACAGAGGAGCCTGGCAGGCTACAGTCCATGGGGTTGCAAAGAGTCGGACACGACTGAGTGACTGAAATGAACTGAACTGAACTGATTGCATACACCAGCACTACTAATAGTGGGCTTCCCTGGTGGCTCAGACAATAAAGAATCTGCCTGAAATGCAGGAGATCTAGGTTCAATCCCTAGGTCAGGAAGATCCCCTGGAGAAGAGAACATCAATCCCCTCCAGTATTCTTGACTGGAGAATTCCGTGGACAGAGGACCCTGGCAGGCTACAGACCATGAGGTTGCAAATAGTCAGACGTGACTGATCGACTAACAAACACTTTTCATTATAACATCAACCCCCAAATCTACTTAGGCCCTTCTCACATTTTAAATTTCTTCCTGTGTAAATATATACCTCTCTTCCCCTTCTGCTTCAAATTTCTTCTATCTTGTAGCTCTCTCATTTTCTCCAGTTTTTTCTCTTTTCTCTTCTCTCACTCTTTCCTTAACTTTTTAATCTTATCCACACTCCCCCTGCCCATTTTTTGTCACCTTCCCACAAGTCATCAACTGGCCTTTGTCACAGTATCAAATATATTTTTATTACTGGTCACTTTTGGTGAAGACTGCCTTTATTTCTTATTCCTTGGTCTTAATATAAAATTCAGATTAATTGATTGTTTCACATACAAATTCAAGTCATCTAATGTTTCCTGAGCACTTGGTTTACAGTGGGACTGGGTATACAATTTTACCAAACACCTACAGGTGATTCTGATGTGGGTGCTCTTTAAGATCACACTTCTGAAATCTTGTTTTCGATCATCTTTTATTACTTTCTATTCTACCTCCCCTGTTACCAGTTTAAAAACTTTTTCTTCTTATACCCCCAAATCTACCATCCACAGATGACTTTGCATATTTCTTTACAGATAACAAGAGAACTGAGCTGAATTTATTCGGTTTCCATCTTTAGATAACCTTAGAATGATTCTTGCTATTCTTTTTTTCATGAATTCATCCTTACACCACTCCTCTTTTTATCAGGGGAAAGAGAACCTTCTATCCAAGGCTGACATTATGTCCTGTGCACAGACACGATCTGCAATTCCACCTCCAGTTCCCATCACTCTCCCTCCCTCTCTCAGTCCCTCTTCTTTACTCTCCCTTCCTTCCTCCCTCTCTTTCCCTCTTGCTGTAATAATTCCTTCTACCCTTCTTGTTGTGATTGTTGTACCATATTTCTTATTGATATGGAGATTATCTCTTTCAAACTGACAAGTTTCTTGAGCACACCCCACTTATTCATCTTTGTATATCTACAAATCACCAAGCTCAATCCTTCAGTAAATCTTGGTGAATAAATAATTAGTTGAATCGATTGCTTTGTCCTTATGTAAATCCCTCCACTGAGTGTTTTTCTGAATCATGGAGGTGATGATCCCATCCTGGATTAAGGAATTAGAATGGTACCTGAATAGCTGTTCAGAAACCAGCAACATTCAGAAAATATATGAACATTCCTATTCACAATGGAAATTAAATGTGTAAGACATTTAGAAATAACTTTCTCAAGAAATATGATATTTACATGTAGGAAACTACATTTACTGAAATATAAAAGAAACAAAAATTGGAAAGGCATATTTACCTCTCTGGGAACTGAAGGAATATTGTTATAATTAATGTCACTGTTTCTAAAATTACTTCATACTGTTTCAGGCCATTACAAATCCAACCCAGATTATGATATTTTTGACTACTTGACTAAGAGGAGGGGCCAGTTTGAGAAGTTTCCATATGTGTTTCCTCACTGTTCTATTCCTTATTCCACAGGCCAAGAAACCCATGGAGGGTTCTGCCAGTTACCAAGTACATACATTTCAATTATACACTCAAGGCCTGGAGAGCTGGCCACTGGATAGCTTTGGGTTCTGAACATAGCAGATCCATTGTGAAAAACACCAAGATTAGGATTCCATTCACTGCTGGCCCCTACTGACTTTAATGGCAGGGGCTACTGTGACACTTTTTCCAATGTCCAATAGTCTTCCAAATGAGTATTCCCTTTTCCCCAGTGTATGCTCACCTAAGTACAAATCCCTAAGCCCCTTTGGAAAATGATAAGGGGAATCATTACTATAAACACTTGCCATACTGTTCTATGATCTTCCTCATGGGGACAGTGCTTCATTTTTCAGCAACTCTGAAAATTGCTGAGTTCAAGTCCAAATCATGAAATGCGGTTTGGAGCTGAGGACCTCAGTCTCTGATCATCTATCTGCATTTCTTTCAGTTAAAAAGCATGCTGTTATTTGCTGCCCATTATCTTGCCTGTAAGAATAGTGTGTTCTATTAACTATCTATACAGCTCTGTGCAGATCAGGTCCCTTGGCTGTCACTCTAAAATTGCTCCTCATTATGATCATTGTATTCATTTTGCTTCTGCTGGTTATGTGCTGCCATTTTGGCCTCTATTATTTCAGAATCCTTTCTTACCCTTTGCCACTGGTGCATGCATGCTCATTCGCTTTGGTTGTATCTGATTCTTTGTGACCCCATAGACTGTAGCCCACCAGGCTCCTCTGTCCATGGGGTTCTCCAGGCAAGAATACTGGAGTGGGTTTCCATGCCCTCCTCCAGGGGATTGTCCCGACCCAGGGATCGAACCCATGTCTCCTGTGCTTCCTGCACCACAGGTGGATTTTTTTTACCACTGAGCCACTGGGGAAGCCCACTCTTTGCCACTAGGGAGCCCAGTTCTAGAATAGCCCAAGACTGCAGCAGACAGCCAGCACTGATCTTCTCACTGATTCTAATGCCCCTTCACCTTATTGCTTTGACAGAGTATCTGCTGTCCAAACACACTTGACTAGCACCTCAGCTGCTCACCTCTGAGCCTTTTAATCTCTTCTTCCACCACCTGCCATGGCAATTCTGGACATTTCTCATTCATTTCATGTGAGCTATCACTTTTTCCAAGCTTTCAACAACCATTCTAGAGGCATACTAGTGCTATCTCTAAACTCTCTTTTCTCCAATTTTGTATTCTATCTTCTAGATTCAGCATCCTCAAAATCCAATCCCATACATACTCTCCTGGCTTTTAGATGGGGACTGTCCCCTGGGAGAGGATTACCTTGAGCCAGGCAGTCCCTTTAGTAGAGAGCAATTTCAGCATCCACTAATGTGTCTTGTCTTGTCAGAAATAATTATTACCATGGCTGCTGAAAGGAGGTTTTCCAATTCCTTCATTCCTTTAGTTTACATATTTCTAACACCCCAGTATAACAAAACAGAGAAAATAGAGTGTATATACAATTTAAAAGAAAAAACATAAATAATTCCCAAAATGAAAACTGTGATATACCTCCTAGAATCAAAGGAGTGCAAATTATGAGAAAGTACAATTGCACTGAAAATTGCACTGAAAAAAATACAATTAAAAAAATTACCATACTCATTTTTGGCAAGGATGTAGTGAAATGTGAATTTTCATTTCCTTGTGAAGGGACTGTAAACCTGTACAAACAATTTAACTGTGTATAAAGAAACAGGTAATGCCTCCTCTAGGAACTTCAAAAATTCCTTTCTATTTCAATATGCTTTATTTTTTCCTCTTAAATTCAGATAAAATTAAATTTATACTTGTAATAAAAAGTTTTCTAAGTATATGTCAGCTCACCTCTCTTGGCTAGCACAGGCTGTCATAACAAATAATATAGACTAGGTGGCTGAGACAACAGAAATTTTCTTCCTCGCTATTGTGGAGGATGGAAGTCAAGATCAGGATTCCAGCATGGCTGCTCTCTGAAGAGGGTTCTTTCTGGCTTACAGATGGAAATCTTACCTATTTTCACATAACACTGAGTGCAAGGAGGAAGGGGAGAGAGAGAGATCTTCCTTTTCCTGCAAGGACACAGTCCTAACAGATAAGGGCCCAACTCTTATGACTTCATTTAACCTCAAAGATTCTATTTCCAGGTACAGCTTCAACATATGAATTTGGGGAGGATGAAAATTAGTGTACAACATCATCTTTTAAAATAATTGCCTTTAAACCTTTACCTTACTATTAGCGTTCTGGCAAAGAGTTGTTAGAAATAATATTTATATAACATTAATTCTGGTGACTTCTGAATAGTAAGAATTCTTCATTTTGGCTTTCCTCTGCACTTTTCTGTTTATTGCTTGAATTTTTTTAAAGTATAAAATTTAAAAAAACAGTGTATTTTCAACAATATCCTTCTTATTTACTATCACACAGAACTGAGAGTGATCAAAGACTTCGTTGCCATAAAGACTCTTTCCTCTAACTTATCTAGTGTTTCTCAAATATTCCCACCAAACAACTCTATAAACATAAGAGATGAGGAAGAGGTAGGCAGTGGAAGGAATTTCTGAGGATATAACCAGAGGTATCCTATGTCAAGTATGAAATTTATTAGAATTCTTATGTTGTAATCTTTCACTGACTTCAATTTCCATTTTACTCCATAATAGATAGCTGTTTGTTTCCACATAGAAATAATATCTAAAATTACTTATCCTTGAGTAAAATTCATGTTCAAGGAAAACATCATCATTTATCCTGGGGTTTTAAGTGTCCCTTGATTCAATCAGCTCATATCTAGGGTCACTCTTAACCCCATTTGAGAGGTACTGGCCTAATTTAGTTATTAAAACTGTCATTTGCTTGGACTGCTATGAATTGTAAAATACTTCCACATGAATTGGGCCTCTCAACATCCTCTCTTCTAGGGTAAATCTACTTTACTTAATTTTTAATCCTGAAATCCCTCCAGGCTCAGTCCTAGGCCTCTTTCTCTTGTATTTATATTCTCTCTCTAGATGATCACATTTTCTTTTAATGTTTCAGTTATCTTGTACATTTCAGTGATACTCAGATTTATATCTCTAGAATTACCTACACAACTGCCTGCCTGCTTGACATCACATCTTGGATATCTCACAAGTATTTGAAGCTTTAAATATCTAGTATGGGATTTATGATTTTCCTCCAAATCTTGCCCTTCTCCATTCAAAAGCACCATTACCCATCTAGATTTGCAAGCCACAAACTGCTATTATCTATGACATTTCAGTATCCTTCACATTGGCATCCAATATATCACCAATGTTTGTCAACTTCTAAAAATGCCTCGTTAGTCTATTTCTCACAAGTTCACTACCACCATCACCACTACCATAGCTTTCTAGTCAAAGTTATCATTTTTTTCTGACTCCTGAAAGAGATATTTACATTTCTATTTTTATTTCTGGTAAGCAACTCAAAATTAAGAGGTCCAAACAGAACTCTTGACTATTCACTCCAACTTGTTCTTTTCCCATCTTCTTTGTTGGAAATGGCATCAGCATAAGCCCATTTTTCAGGTGAAAAAGTAAAAGTGAAAGTCACTCAGTCATGTCCGACTCTTTGTGACCCCATGAACTATACAGTTCATGGAATTCTCCATGCCAGAATACTGGAGTTGGTAGCTTTTCCCTTCTCCAGGTGATCTTCCCAACCCAGGGATCAAACCCAGGTCTCCTACATTACAGGCAGATTTTTTACCAGCTGAGCCACCAGGGGAGCCCAAGAATACTGGAGTGGGTAGCCTATCCCTTCTTTAGCAGATCTTCCTGACCCAGGAATCAAACCAGGGTCTCCTGCATTGCAGGTGGATTCTTTACCAACTGAGCCATCAGGGAAGTCCTCTTAGGTGGAAAGTGAGGAGAAATTCTAGATTCCTCATCTTCTCTCACATCTTACACCTGATTCCCATTGTGTTCTGCTAACTATATCTTCAAAATATGTGTCTATTTCATCTTTTCTCTTCACTTACATTGTTAATATAATATTTATCCTTAGCCAGCATCATCTCTGGACTGGATTCCTTGCAGAAGCCTCCTAATAGGTCTTCTTGCTTCTATGCTAGTCTCCTGGCATTCTACTCTTGATGAAATTCTTTTTAACACTGTAAATAAGATAATGGTGCAACCACACATGGAACTGAGCACTCTTAAAAAAATATCCTACAAGTCCTTGTATTATATGGTCTGTTTACCTCTCTAATATCTCCTGCTACCAGTTTTATGTCTTTCACTAGACACACTGAACTTCTTTCTGTCCCTGAAATGCTGTTGTTCCTAAAGCTTGTTCCCACTTCAGAACCATTATATTTGTGTCCTCTCTGCTTAGAATGTATTTACATCAGTTCCTGGCATGGTTGACTCCTCTGCTTCATTCATTCGTGCATGTCACTTGAGTCGTGTCCAGCTCTTCGCTATTCTATGGACAGTAGTCCGCCAGGCTCCTCTGTCCATGGAATTCTCCAGGTATGAATACTGGAGTGGGTTACCATGCCCTCTTCCAGGGGATCTTCCCGACCCAGGGATCGAACCCTCATTTCTTACATCTGCTGCAGTAGCAGGTGGGAATAGTGCCACATGGGAAGCCCCTCCTTCATTCATATGTCTGTTTAAATGATAACCTCCTCCCAGGGACATCCTCCAACTATGCCAGTACCTCTCAGTCACTTCCCATGCTCTTACCCTGCTGTTTTCCCGCCAGGAAACCCTAAATTATATATCTTTATTTGTTTACATGTTTATTGCCTACTGTCTGTTGTCCATATCCCCCACAAAGGGAGGAACTTGTATCCTGTTCACCACTACATCCTCATTATCTAGCATAGTGCTCACAAAGAGCTGCTGCTGCTGCTAAGTCACTTCAGTCGTGTCCTACTCTGTGTGACCCCATAGACGGCAGCCCACCAGGCTCCCCCGTCCCTGGGATTCTCCAGGCAAGAGCACTGGAGTGGGTTGCCATTGCCTTCTCCAATGCATGAAAGTGAAAAGTGAAAGTGAAGTCGCTCAGTCGTGTCCGACTCTTAGCGACCCCGTGGACTGCAGCCTACCAGGCTCCTCTGTCCTTGGGATTTGCCAGGCAAGAGTACTGGAGTAGGGTGCCATTGCCTTCTCCCACAAAGAGCTGGTGCTAAGTAAATGTTTATTGAATGAATGAGTGAATAAATGAATAACAATCTTATGAGCTAGGACTTATATCAATGTATACTTCCTTGCTAAATAAGCAAATGAACTAATATTCATCCCAGGTTATACAGTTTTGCCTTTTTCCAAAGAAAATATAAGCAGCTTACATTACTGAACTCATACTACATGTTAAGCATCATTCTGCAGCTTATATGTATTGCATCAACCCTCTCAACAAAGTTTGGAGAAAATATCAGTAAATATATAGGAGATATGATCAACACTGTTAAAAACCCTGCACAAATTGACATTTATAGAATACTACATCCAACAACCGCTAAGCTTATGTGTAAGTTCCAGGAGTTTTTCTTTGGTTTTGTTAGGATTTTCTGTTTACCCAATAATAGTGCCTACAAATAAGACAGTTTTCTTTCTTTCTTTTTAATCTTTGCTCTTACCTGCCTTTACTGTACTAAGAAACTGTAATACTATGTTGAACAGAACCTTGGAGGAAAGCATTCAGTCTTTCACTCTTAAGTATGAAAACCTGTAGATTTTCTGTAAATATGCTTTGTCAAATGCTTGAACTTCTTTTCTGTTCCTATTTTGAATAGGTTTTTTTTTTTTTTAACCAGAGTTAAAAAACCAGAGTTTTTTTTAACCAATCATGGAAATTGGATTTTGTCAAATGCTTTTTCTGTATCTAATAAAATATTTTCATTTTCAATTAATATGACTAATTACATAAATTAATTTTCAAATGTTAAATCAACTTTGCATAATTGTGATTAAACCTACTAAACCATGGTTTAGTGTCTTTCTGTGTGTTGCTTTTTGCTAATATTTTGTTAAGGATTTTTGAGTCTCTTCACAGGAATATTGCTTTATGCTTTTCTTTTAATTATTTTCCTGCTGTTAGAAACAGAGTAATGTGAGTCTTATAAAATGAGTTGAGAATATTCCCACCTCTGGTTTTCTAAGCGATGGTGTTGGACTGATATTATTTCTTCCTTAAGTATTTGATAGTGGCATACTATTTTTAATAGATGTCAGGAACCAATATGATGAAATACATAATATATAAACATGTACATATATAGAAATGCAACAGCTTTCTGTGTATTAATTTCGTATCCAGCAACTTAATCAAATTCATTGATGAGCTCTAGTAGTTTTCTGATAGCACCTTTAGGATTTTCTATGTATAGTATCATGTCATCTGCAAACAGTGATAGTTTTATTTCTTCCTTACTAATCTGGATTCCTTTTATTTCTTTTTCTTTTCTGATTGCTGTAGCTAGGACTTCCAAGATGATGTTGAATAAAAGTGATGACAGTGGACATCCTTGTCTTGCTCCTGGTCTTAGAGGAAATGCTTTCAGCTTTTTACCATTGAGTATTATGTCAGCTGTGGGTTTGTCAATATATAGCCTGTATTATGTTGGGGTATGCTCTCTCTGTGCCAAATTTCTGGAGAGTTTTTACCCTAAATCATTGTTGAATTTTATCAAATTCATGTGGTATATCATACTGATTGATCTGTAGATATTGAAAAATCCTTGCATCCCTGGGATAAACTCCACTCGATTATGGTGTATAATCTTTTTAATCAATTGTTGGAGTTGGTGTGCTAGTTTTTTGTTGAGAATTGTTGTGTCTAAAAATAATAGTATCACACAGGGAAATATTAATAACCTCAGATACGCAGATGACACCACCTTTATGGCAAAAAGTGAAGAAGAACTAAACAGCCTCTTGATGAAGGTGAAAGAGGAGAGTGAAAAAGCTGGCTTAAAACTCAACATTCAGAAAACTAAGATCATGGCATCCAGTCCTATCACTTAATGGCAAATAGATGAGGAAACAATGGAAACAGTGAGAGACTTTATTTTTGGGGCTCTAAAGTCACTGCAGATGGTGACTGCAGCCATGAAATTAAAAGACACTTGCCCCTTGAAAGAAAAGCTATGACCAACCTAGATAGCATAGTAAAAAGCAGAGACATTACTTTGACAGCAAAGGTCTGTCCAGTCAAAGCTATGGTTTTTCCAGTAGTCATGTATGGATGTGAGAGTCGGACCATAAAGAAAGCTGAGCACCGAAGAATTGATGCTTCTAAACTGTGGCGCCGGAGAAGACTCTTGAGAGTCCCTTGGACAGAAAGGAGATCAAATCAGTCAATCCTAAAGGGAATCAACCCTGAATCTTCATTGGAAGGACTGATGCTGAAACTCCAATACATTGGCCACCTGATGTGAAGAGCTGACTCATTGGAAAAGACCCTGATGCTTGTATAGAATAAAGAGTGGAGAGGAGAAAGGGGTGACAGAGAATGAGATGATCAGATAGCATCATCAACTCAATGGATATGAGTTTGAGCAAGCTCCGGGAGTTGGTGATGGACAGGGAAGCCTGGCTTGCTGCAGCCCGTGGGGTCGCCAAGAGTTGGACATGACTGAGTGACTGAACTGAACTTGAACTGACTGAAAAATAATAAATGCTGTAGAAGGTAGAACACTCCTTTCTCTCCACACCTAGTGGGAATGTAACCACTATGGTGAACAGTACAGAGGTTCCTCAAAAAACTAAAAATAAAGATATTGTACGATTCCACAATCCCACTCCTGAGCATATATCCATAGAAAACTATAATTCAAAAACCTACATGCATTCCATTGTTCATTGTAGCACTATTTAAAATAGTATAGCACAAGGAACTGTATAGCACAGGGAATTATACTCAATATTTTGCAATAACCTAGAAGAGAAAATAATATGAAAATGAATATATATGTATGTAAGTGAATATATAACTGAAACCACTGTGCTGTACACCTGAAATTAATGCAGCACTGTAAATCAATTATGCTTTAATTTAAAAAGAATATGTAAATGAAAAATACTGCTTGAATTATATAATAGTATGCATTTTTATGGGGCTTCCCTGATAGCTCAGTTGGTAAAGAATCTGCCTGCAATGCAGGAGACCTTGGTTCAATTCCTGGGTTGGGAAGACCCGTTAGAGAAGGGATAGGCTACCCACTCCAGTATTCATAGGTTTCCATGGTGGCTCAGCTGGTTAAGAATCTGCCTGCAATGCAGGAGACCTGGATTTGATCCCTGGGTTGGGAAAATCCCCTGGAGAAGGGAAAGGCTACCCACTCCAGTATTCTGACCTGGAGAATTCCATGGACTACAGAGCATGGGGTTACAAAGAGTCCGACACGACTGAGTGACTCTCACTTCACTAGCTAGCTATGCATGTTTACATCTCCCATTATATTAAAATAATTTATATTCTCATCAGATATTTTCTTGAATCAGCATGCCACTTATTCTGATTTCTCTTATAATTAGGGAAGGCCAGTCCACTGAGAGTAGACATCCTCAAAGAATTACTAAGAGAAGAAGAGAAGGAAAAGAAATGGATTTTACATTTACTATTTTGTGATTCTATGTATAAAAGTGCTTAGTTTTATGCAATGTTCAGACCAAATTCAGGTCTGAGAGAGAAGGATAGTTCAGTGGAATTATCCTAAATCTACCTCCTCATTATGCCTCCTGTTTTAAATACATTAAACCTAAATAAATTGGAATATTAATTTTTGACTATCAACATTAATATTAAAAGCAGAATCAGGGATGGAAAAAAGAATGAGCATATCATCAATATTTCTTATAGGTGATTCTCTGTTCTATGCAGTAAATGAAAGTGCATGTAAAGAGATTAAGTAGGTTATATACTTTAGGTCATTATTCAAAGAGAAAAATTTTTATTATTATCATTTAGTACAATATTTTCTATGCTTCAATTTTTTCTATTTTCATAATTTAACATTTTTATTGCTAAACATTTTTAGTTAAACATTGAATTCTAACAAATTATGTCCATATAATTAAAGCTACTATCAGTGAAGAACGATTGCTGGGAATAATGTATTCTTGAAGAATGCTTTAAAATTTCAAACAAAAATTTCAAAAAACACCTATTTACTTTCTTTTGTTCCTAATATCTACAAGTAAATAAGTTACTTGCAGGTGTTTTTTGGAGAAGTGAGGCAGATATGTACCTTTTACTTTATTAAAAAAAAAAAAGAAAAAAAAAAGAAGAAGGAGGAACCATAAATCCAACTTCAAAGTCTCTGTCCATATTGAGTCTTCCAGTCAGCTTCAGATACTTTGCTTGGAGACTGATATATTGGTTTTCAGAGTTTTAGAGTTGGCAAAATGTTTGCAGAAAACTCATATCAAACTTATGCTTTGTGTCCTACCCCCTACAATACATTGGGGTCACACTGTATTAAAAGACAAATTTCATGAAAATAGTTGGTCCAGCAGTTCTGGGAAACAAATTCTGTATTATTAAACAGCATACCCTGTGTTCTTCAATTGCCATTCATTGACAAGGTTCCAGTGAGAGTGATGCTTCCAACTAATGCAGAGTTGAAAGCAGATTCTGTACGAAACCCCCTTCCTTCTTCTGCACCTGGTTTCCCCTCCCCCTTCCCTGCCAGCTCCTCTACAGTGGAGGGCGGCCCAGGCCTGGTTCCTGTCACTAGCCAGGCTACAGTCTTGCATCCCAAGCCTGTGTTCTGGTTTCCCTCTGGGTCTTACTAGAGGTTTATCGACAAAACACAGGCTCCTCATAATCTGTTTGAAAAGCCCACTGTGTTCAACAGGAAGATATAATCATCCTTCAGTGGTGAATATAGTGCTATGTGTTGTCATGATGTAGAAAATGTTCTACGAGTGTGTGTATGGAGGGAAGTGAACTGGGGGGTGGGATGTTTTCACTCTACTAGTGATACAACCTCTTCTCTGCCAAAAATCTAAGATCTGGTCCCCTTTGGGGAACTCTCTTTCTAGTTTTTACTTTGGAAACCATCTGCTTTCTCCATGAGCGTTGGATCCCCAGGGAAAGCTTGACCTCTCAAAATCTCAGCCTCACGTCCAGGGAAATTCCATACCCAAACCAGCCAAGACTTGACTTGTCCTTCCTGGAGAGAAGATTTTGCAGATTCAGCACTTTGCATGTGTTTGTCCTTTGGGCCAAAGATAACACTAACTTTCTAATTATGCAAATAAGTACCAAATATTCATTCTCTCTCCCCCTCCCCACCACTTCCTCTCTCTCTTTTAAGAAAGTCATTATAATATAGAGTAAATAGAACCTGAATTTCAGTTAACCGCCAAGATGAGCTAGGACAAGTTGTGCATGAAACCTGGATGCTGAATGGGCTGAACTCAATAGGATATAAGCAGAAAAGGAAAATGAAACAAAAAGCAAATAAGATAACTTTATTATTTTTCACTGCTCTTTCTTCAGACTTACTGTGTGGACTACTTCTTTCTCACCATAAACAGTGAAACCTTGGCAGGAACTTTCAAGTATGCTTAGATATGCATGTACTCCAGTCACTTTTATGAATATTCATAGTCTCATTACAAGACTAAAATGTCATGATCACTGCTCCCTATTCTTATCACTGCCACTATCCCTTACATCATCCTTCTACCTGAGTTTGGTATTGCTTTAGACCTGGAGTCCAGAAAGCAGAAAAGGCACTCTTTACTTTTCTCTTTTCTCCATCTTTTCTTCCTCTCACTATTTTCAGGTCTTCTCTGAATCCAACAGGCTCCTAGGTGGGATAATGAAGGAGGAAATGTAAGCAATAGAAAAGATCTTATTTGAATGGCATGGAAATAATCTATGAAGGAAACGCCTGAGGGTGGCAGCGAGTGTTCAAAAGCCAATTCTTCCCTCTGTAGAGGGAAGAATTTTACATATTAGTTTATAAAAATATACTAATTTACTATTATTTGGCAACTAATGCAGTAATACTATTTTGGGAAAGAATAATCTGAATTCTGAAACTAGTGAGTTAAAGTTTGACAAGAAGTAAGGATATTTCCATAGTCTCAAAATACTTTCACACATGAGATTTATTCTTTACAAAGGATAAATAGTAACTTTGTAGTGAAAAATCTGGCACACGTTACTTTGTGCTCAAAGTTAACTTCCACAGTGATAGGAAAAATAGACAGAATTTGCCTCCTAATATGATGCACTGAGAAGGGTATCTCCATGGTATTTCTGCCAAAAATGTCTAACCTGAATCCATCCATAAGTCTTTGTTACCTATCATTTGTAATTTTCTTTTTAAGAGCTAACAAGTTTTATTAATCTATCATGATGTAATATATATTACCTACTTAATCAGAGTACATCCAACCAGTCCATTCTGAAGGAGATCAGCCCTGGGATTTCTTTGGAAGGAATGATACTAAAGCTGAAACTCCAGTACTTTGGCCACCTCATGCGAAGAGTTGACTCATTGGAAAAGACTCTGTTGCTGGGAGGGATTGGGGGCAGGAGGAGAAGGGGATGACAGAGGATGAGATGGCTGGATGGCATCACTGACTCAATGGACGTGAGTCTGAGTGAACTCTGGGAGTTGGTGATGGACAGGGAGGCCTGGCGTGCTGTGATTCATGGCGTTGCAAAGAGTCGGACACGACTGAGCGACTGAACTGAACTGAACTGAAGTGCTATGTCTCCCTGGTCCATGTTTTCATGAACTCACATGATTATCATTATGGCTATTGCTGTTGCTGCTAAGTTGCTTCAGTCGTGTCCGATTCTGTGAGACCCCATAGACGGCAGCCCACCAGGCTCCCCCGTCCCTGGGATTCTCCAGGCAAGAACACTGGAGTGGGTTGCCATTTCCTTCTCCAAAGCATGAAAGTGAAAAGTGAAAGTGAAGTCGGTCAGTTGTGTCCAACTCTTAGCGACCCCATGGACTGCAGCCTACCAGGCTCCTCCACCCATGGGATTTTCCAGGCAAGAGTACTGGAGTGGGTTGCCATTGCCTTCTCCAATTATGGCTATTGTTCACTGTTAATTCTAACACATATAGGTTCTTTTCCTTGTTTGCTTGTCTGTGTATTTAAGTTACTTTATTCAGCATTTCCACGTCCTTGAATTGTCAAAAGTAAAGGAACTCATTTCCACCAGTATAATTTTAGATGTGACTACCAAAGCTGGAGGAAAGAAATTTAGAGTGGACACTTAGCTTCCTACTATTCTCGGATGATAGAATGTAAGCACCAACCATTTCTAGCAAAGTGAGAGGCTGACCTTGATGCTAAATCGTCAGCTCCCCTCTCCTGATTCAAAAGCATACAAGCCACGGTGTTAGTTAAGCAAAACATTCTCATTTACAATCTGAGCTGAGACAATGCTAAGAAAGGTCCTGAAGATGCTTATGGAGGTCAGAAGCAAAAGTATAGAGTATGAGCTGACTGTTGTAATAGTCTGAGTTCTGAGTAAATCAAGAATTTGCAGGTTTAATGTGTCTTTGTACCTTTAACATCTGAGATATTTCTCTAGACACTTCCCAAGAGAGTAATACTTAGTGAACTGTTAAGAGAAATGATCAAAGCTATTAGAATCACTTTGTGACAACATGCAACTTCACAAGATACTTGCACACTAGAAATTAGTACTAGTGTAGTAATTGTATTACATTATGTGCTAAAGAACAATGTGACTAATAACCAATAGGGCTCTTTATAACACAAAAACCACAAGATTGAGAAAAGTAATATAATCCACATGTAGTGAATAGATGTAACTTTATAATTAAGGCAAGTTGCTATAAAATCTTAACTCATAAATCTGACAATTACAATGCAATTCAGACAAACATTTTAGGTCACCTTGAGACTAAAATAGCCCTAATGGTGGTACTTTGTGATTCAGTTTGTAAACACATCGCATAGCATCATTAGAGCATGCATATTTTAGGTGAGGAGGCCTTATCTGGAGCATGAAAATTACACTGAAGACCTTGGACAATGAATCCCAGACATCCCAGAAAGACCTTCTCTAAAGCAACATTAACATTAGATGAATTTAATATAGAATCTGATTTACTTTCCAGCAAGGCTGGGAAATGATCTGGCTTGGTGGAGACTTGGCTGTTATCAGACATACTACACTTAGTTTTATTCCCCTAAAGGGCCTTAAAGGGAGGTCAAATAGTAACAATATATATTTTTCATCACCAGGCTAATAAATTATTTTCTTCTCCCTTCCTGATCTTCTAAGGTCCAAATCCCCACTAACATTGGCACATTACTTAACTACTTCATGCCCATTCCCTCACCTAAAAGTGTAAATAGTATTAACCTATCTCATGTGCTGGCTATGAGGATTAAATAAGCTAAACTATAGTTGCCATTATTTGTAGTTGTTGTTTAGTGACTCAGTCGTGTCTGACTCCTTTGCACCCCCATGGAGTGTAGTCCACCAGGCTCCTCTGTTCATGGGATTTTCCAGGCAATAATACTGAAGTGGGTTGTCATTTCCTTCTCCACTGGATATTCCCAACCCAGGGATCAAAGTCATATCTCCTATATTGCAAGCAGATTCTTTACCACTGAGACACTGGGGATGCTCCAGTTACTATCTTTACTATACTATTATTACTATATGATAATATTATCACTTTCTTCACTTTAGGCCCTCTGAAAAACAATAATGATGACAATGAAAAGATACTTTACAAGAGACTTTCTATGAGATGTATATTTTGGGTACTTATATTTTGCCAGGCAATTAATATTCATTATATCTTGTTTTCTAATAATACTCAAAAGAAACACTTTGATCTCCATTTTACAGATGCTGTAAATATGATTCAGAGAAGTTAAATAACGTAACTGTAAGCATATAGCCAAGAAGTTGATTTGAAACCAAATCCATCTGTCACCAAAAAGTCTATACTTTTCTACTCTTTCCACGGGTCCAAGGAAAACATGACATGAATATGAAAGTGAGCCTGTACATTTCTATTTTCCTGGAAGCAAGTCTGGTCAGTATGGAACAGAGGACATACATGTAGCGAGTTACTGTAAGGAGGATTGGAGACAGTCTCAGAGCTTCCACTGACAGGGTCTATGATTTTTGTGAGTCATCTCACTTCTTTGATCCTCATTTTCCACATTTATGGAAAGAGGAATTTGAATTAGACTAATGCAACTATCCATTTATTTCTCTGAGTCTCAATTTCCTCATATGTGAGTCTCAATTTCCTCACATGTGAGTATAAGCTTGCCTTCAAAGGAAAACTGAAAGATAAATGATTTTTAAAATGTGTTCTGGGGACTTCACTGGTGGTCCAGTGGCTAAGATCCTGTGCTCCCAAAGCAGGGGACATAGGTTTGATCCATAGTCAGGGAACTAGAACCCACATGCTGCAACTGATTTCACATGCCACGACTAAACTTCCTGCATATAGCAACTAAGACTCAGCCCAGCCAAATAAATAAATAAACAGATAGATATTTAAATAAATAAATAAGTAAGCATGTTTTAGTTCTGTGGAAAATGCCATTGATAATTTGGTAGGGATTGCTTGAATCTGTAGATTGTGTCGGGTATAGTATAGTCATTTTGACAATGTTGACTCTTCTAATCCAAGAACACAGTATATATTTCCATCTTTGATTTCTTTCATCAGTGCCTTATAGATTTTGGAGTACAGGTATTTTGCCTCCTTAAGTAAGTAAGTGTTAGTAACTCAGTCATGCCCGACTCTTTGTGAACCCATGGACTGCAGCCCACCAGGCTCCTCTATCCATGAGATTTTTCCAGGAAAGGATACTGGAGTAGGTTGTCATTTGCTTCTCTAGGGGATCTTCCCAACCCAGGGATCAAACCCGGGTCTCCTGCACTGCAGGCAGATTCTTTACCGACTGAGCTACAAGGGAAGCCCCTTTTGCCTCCTTAGGTATGTTTATTCCTAGATATTTTATTCTTTTTTATAGTAAATGGGATTGTTTCCTAAATTTCTCTTTCTAATTTTTTGTTGTTAGTGTATATAAATGCAACAAATTTCTGTGTATTAATTTTGTACCCAGAAACTTTGCTGAATTCATTGATGGGCTCTAATAGTTTTTTGATAGCATCTTTAGGATTTTCTATGTATAGTACCATGTCATCTGCAAACAGTGATAGTTTTATTTCTTCCTTATCAATCTGGATTCCTTTTATTTCTTTTTCTTCTTTGGTTGCTGTAACAAGGACTTCCAAGACGATGCTGAATAAAAGTGGTGAGAGTGGACATCCTTGTATGCTTCCTGATCTTGGGGGAAATGCTTTTAGTTTTTTTATCATTAAGTATGATGTTAACTGACGCTTTGTCATATATGGCCTTTAGATGTTGAGGTATGTTTCCTCTATGCCCACTTTCTGGAGAGCTTTTACCCTAAATAAATGTTGAATTTTATCAAAAGCTTTTTCTGCATCTACTGAGAACAAAAATTTTTAAATTTGTATGGAAACTTTAGGTCCTAAATAGCCAACGCAATTTTAGAAAGAAAAACAGAGCTGGAAGGATAAGGCTCCCTGACTTCAGACTATCCTACAAAGCTGGTGGTGGTGGTGGTGGTTTTATCACTAAGTTGTGTTCAACTTTTTGTGGAATCAGTGCTTTGGGATTGCGGTGCTCAAGAAGACTCTTGAGAGTCCGTTGGACAGCAAAAAGATCAAACCAGTCAATCATAAAAGAAAACAACCCTGAATATTCATTGGAAGAACTGATGCTGGAGCTGAAATTCCAATACTTTGACTACCTGATATGAAGAGCCAACTCATTGGAAAAGATGCTGGGAAAGATTGACTGCAAAAAGAGAGGGTGGCAGAGGATGCAATGGTTAACATCACTGACTCAATGCACATGAATTTGAGTACTCTCTGGGAGATAGTGGAAATCAGGGAAGCCTGGCATGCTGCAGTCCATGGGGTCACAAAGAACTGGACACAACTTAGCAACTGAACAACAAAAACAAGAAGGACCTACTGTATAGAAGAGGGAACTCTACTCAGTAGTTTATGGCCTATATGGGAAAAGAATCTGAAAAGCAAGTGTATATATATCTATATGTATAACTGAATCACTTTGCTGTACACCTGAAATGAACATAGCATTGTAAACATACTCCAAAAAAAATTTTTTTTAAGCTTACGAAAAACTAAACAAAAGTTTAAAAATCTGTGACAAAAGAGGCAGGAACATATAATGCAGAAAAGATAACCTATTGAGTAAGTGGTGCTAGGAAAACTGGACAGCTACATGTAAAAGAAGGAAATTAGAACATTCTCTGACACCATGCACAAAAATAAACTCAAAATGAATTAAAGACCTAAATGTAGACCTGATACTATAAAACTCCTAGAGGAAAACAGGCAGAACATTCTTTGACATGAAGTACAGCAATATCTTTTGAGGTCAATCTCTTAGAGTAATAGAAATACAAACAAAAATAAACAAATGGGGCTCAACTAAACTTAAAAGCTTTGTACAGCAAAAGAAACCATAAACAAAATGAAAAGAAAACCCTCAGACCAGGAGAAAATATTTGCAAATGATGCAACTGACAATGGATTAATCTCCAAAAATATAAACAGCCCATACAGTTCAATTAAAGAAAAAAAAAAAACCCTAATGAAACCTAAAGAAAAAATGGGCAGAAGTTCCAAATAGACATTTCTCCAAAGAAGACATACAAATGGCCAAAAGGTACATGAAAAAATGCTCAACACCACTAATTATTCAAGAAATGCAAGTGAAAACTACAGTGAGTAGTACAATCACCTCGCACCAGTCAGAAAGAACACCATTAAAAAGTCTACAAATAATAAATGCTGGAGAGGGTGTGGCGAAAAAGGAATCCTCTTATACTGTTGGTGAGAAGGTAAACTGGTAAAGCAACTGTGGAAAACAGTACAGAGGTTCCTTTAAAAACTAAAAACAAAGCTACCATATAATTCATGGGCATATATCTACTCTGGGCATATATCTATCTGGAAAAAACCAGATAATTTGAAAAGATATACACACCCTGATATTCACTGTAGCACTGTTTAAAATAGCCAAGACATGGAAACAACCTAAAAATCCATTGACATGGAATATTACTTAGCCATAAAAAGAATGAAATAATGCCATTTGCAGCATCATAAATGGACCTACAGATCATCATAATAAGTGAAGTAGGCCAGACATAGACAAATATATGATAACACATATGTGGAATTTAAAAAAGGTTATACAAATGAACTTATCTACAAAACAGAAATAGACTCACAGATATAAAAAATATACTTATGGTTACCAAAGGGGAAATGTGTACAGAGGGATAAATTAGGAGTTTGGGATTAACACATACATACCGACTCAATGGACGTGGGTTTGGGTGGACTCCGGGAGTTGGTGATGACAGGGAGGCCTGGCATACTGCAGTTCATGGGGTCGAAGAGAGGTGGACATGACTGAGCGACGGAACTGAACTGAACTACTATATAGAAAATAAATAACCAGCAAGGACCTACTGTATAACACAGGGGACTTTACTCAGTATTTATAATAACCTTTAAGGAAAAAAAAAAATATATATATTCTTATATGTATATTTATATACATATCTATCTATATAAATAGCTGAATTACTTAGCTATACACCTAAAACTAACACAACTTTGTAAATCAACTACTTTATTTAAAGAAAAAAGGCTTTGACTTGCTCAGCCTAACAGAACGAACTCACTAAAAAATAAGAAAAAAAAGTATATTCTAGTTATCTAATGCTGCATAACGACCCACTAAAACCAGCCTTAAAATAATAACTGTTACTCATTTCAGTAATGAATATGGGTTTTGATAAGGCCCAGATAGACAGTTTTGCCCATGGTCTCTTATGCAGCTGAAGTCAGGCGGTGATTAGGACTTGAGTCACCTCTTCTTCACTCACAGTGCCTAGGCTGGAAAGACACAAGTACTGGGGATAGAGCTGTTTCTTTCTTTCTCCGTTTGTCATCACTCCAGGCAGGCTCTCATTCCACGGAGGCAGTCTTAGGATAGTCAGACTCCCTACATGGTGACTTCAGCTCCAAATACTAGTCTCTCCCAAAAAAGCCAGAAGAAGAGGCATAACCATTCCTCACCCAAACTCAGAAGTTACACAGCATCATTACTGTCACGTAGTGTTCATCAAAGTCACCAAGTCCTCCTCAGGTCAATAGGAAGGGACATACACTCCACCTATTCATAGGCGGAATGTCAAATTGCAGGCATCTTTTAAAACCACCATAAATTGTTACTAAGTGTGGGTATTGTTAATTATTAATTTTATCCAGGTGTAGATCAGCAAGTGTAAAACATTTTGTACTTATCTGACTCTAAGTCTGTCTTTTCCAATGGAAAATTGCTATGTTCTCAGGAAATATCCACCAATTTTTATATTAACCAAGTAAAACATAACATGGAAAGAAAATTCTCACATAAATATTACTAAGCATGAGGCTGCCTCAAGCTAAGTACATGCTTTAAAGCTCATCTGCATAAAAAAGATTGTCCTTTATTTTTTTTCTGTTAACATGGATAATAAAGAAGCGACTGTAATAAGTATATTGTAGCATTTGGTTACTTTTGCAAATGTTAGTGGTGCTTTGATCTATGATCTGGGCCTTTTATCTAAAAGCACTGGGACGACCCAGAGGGATGGTATGGGGAGGGATGAGGGAGGAGGGTTCAGGATGGGGAACACATGTATACCTGTGGCAGATTCATTTTGATATATGGCAAAACCAATACAATATTGTAAAGTTAAATAAAATAAAATTAAAAAAAAATAAAAGTATATAGCCTGTGGAGCAAGAAAGGTGGGGTGTATGAATATTCTTCTAAGAGCTGACAGGCTCTTCAGGTGTATAGCAGTCGCATCGCTCATTAAAGGTGAAGTTCTGCTAAGGAGTCTAAATGACTTCCCTGGGGGCTCAGAAGGTAAAGAATCTGCTTCAATGCAGAAGACCAGGCTTCGATCCCTGGGTCTGGAAGATACCCTGGAGAAGGGAATAGCTACCCACTCCAGTATTCTTGCCTGGAGAATTCCATGGACAGAGGAGCCTGGCAGGCTACAGTCCATGGGGTCACAAAGAGTTGGATACAACTGTGTGACTGGACAAAACAACAAAGGAGCCTAAATGACTAGCTCGGACTTTCTGGGAGTTATCTGCTTATCCAAGACTGGATTCCAGGTCTTTTAACTCTTACTTCACTGCTCAGTTGTTCAAGATGACTGCAAAATTCCCATGGCTTTCTGCTTTGGTTTAAAATTCATTGAGAAGTTTAATATCTCTAGATAGTGATTACATGATAAATGCCATGCTGATTAAGCCCATTCCTATCAAACTGACAATGGTACCAAAGTATCTTTTCAATAATGACAAGTTCTTTTACCTTAGAAGTAAATAAATCAGTAAATAGATACCAGAAGATATCGGTAAATGCCTTGTAAAAAACATCTATACCACTCAGGCCTAAAAGAATCAATACAACAAAGTCATAGAACAACAAGAAAAATTACTTTCAACTTAGAATTCTTTACCCAATTAAATTACATTAACTAGAATAAAAGAATAAAAAACTAAAATAAAAACATTTGAAATTAAAATCTCAAAACATCTACTTGTCCCATATTACACCTTAAGATGATTTGTATTCAGTAAAGTCACAGGACACAAAATCAGTATACAAATGTCAGTTGCAGTTCTATATTCTGATACATTCTGATACAAGCTATCAGAATGAGATACAAAGGGAAGTTTCAAAAAACAACTTTGGAGAGTACTGGATATATGAAGACATAGATGTTAAAGTGCAAGGGAAACAGCTCATCATTCCTTACTAGGTGATCAACAGTTTCTTCAAAAAACATTCTATTAAAGATTTATTAAGTGCCTATATATGCCAAGCACTATGCATGAGATTATAAAAATATCTTATTTAACCATTATAAAAATTATCTAATGTAATTATTTTAATTCATGGCTTTGGTTTTAATTCTATATAGTACTAACAGATGAGTCAAGCAAAATAATAATGCAAGCTTGTATTATACTTATTTTTTGTTCACATGGCTAATTATTGGATGTGCTGTGTGCTTAGTCGTGTCTGACTCTTTGCAATCCCATGGCTCCTCTGTCCATGGGGATTCTCCAGGCAAGAATACTGGAGTGGGTTGCCATGTCCTCCTCCAGGGAATCTTCCCAACCTAGGGACTGAACTCAGGTCTCCTGCATTGCAGGCGGATTCTTTACTGTCTGGGAATCACCAGGGAATATATATTTTTTCAATATGTGCTGTTTTAAGAATCTCTATTAGAAGAGAATTAACTAAATCACTGGATGAAAAAAAATAAATTATCAAGTAAGGGCAACATGCTCTTTTATTGATTGCTCTTGGTCACTAGAAAGTACCTGAACTTCAGCCGAGACACCATGAGATGAAGTGAATGAAGATCTAGGACCTTAAACCCCGGGCACTCCTATACCGTGAGTTTGTCTTTTCATGGCAATGCATAGCCTAATTAGGTTAAGATCATTATTCTTAGGGTATACTGAAGTCATTACATTTTTTTTTCTAAATTTAAAGTGTTATATACAGAGAAGAAAAAGAAGCAGTAGCTATAAATAGCTTGCTGAAAGTTCCTTGCCTATGAATTGTTCTATCTCTTTTTTAGTTATGTTCTTAATTACAGATAGATGAGAAGAAACCTGTCCTCTGTCCAAATATGGCAAAAAGAAGTTATAAACAAATTTTTCCACAGACTTTCACACTTTTCCTCAGGAAAAATCATCAAGTGATCAGAACACCCCACCCCTTTTGAACAGGTCACCGGATAAACTCTACAGGATTCTGGCTCATATAAGGCTAAAAACCTTTCTTCCTCATCCTCAGCATTGATGGACTTGTCCGATGCTGAGGATGACGTCAGTGACATGATGGACCCATGTCACTCTGATGACTGAAAATTTCCATGTTTCTGTAGACTGCTGAAAGAAACATGGATTTTGTTTGGATACTGCAGTCTGTTAATATGATAAAAAATTAAATGCATATAAAAAATCTTTTGATCAGTCTGTCTTTGGATAACCTAGTATTTTATCCCATTCTGATCAAAAGAATCAAAATAGGATCTGTTCATATAAGATACCTCTCCAAACTTGAAAAATCCTACAGCACACAATGACACAAATAAAAAGTAAAAATTTACCCATATAACCCAACAAATCTCACCAAAAAAAAAAAAAAAGAAAAAACCACCAAACAACCTGTATAGAGCAAAGAAGGGTGTTTGTACTCCATTGATGCAGACTATCTTTCCACATTCATTAAATTACCGCAGTTATTCTTCATTTCTCAATTTTGCATATGTAATATGGAGTGCGTGAGAAGTTAACTTGAATAAAAAGCTTAATTCCAAATTTTCAAAACTCTGATATCATGTGTGGAACAAAAGATAATGATTAAGCAAATCATGCTCTCTTCTATTCAACAGGGCATAGGGGATAGTGGTCCCTCTCCTCATCATGTGCTGAAGGCTGAAATTATTCACTACTTAGATCTACAAAGCTTGTCCAGCATTCAAACAGTCTTGCCTTATACATACATGCACTTAATAAATATTTCTGGATGATGTTTAAAGTTCTTAAAATAAAGTGCTAAATAACAACAATCACAGACCTTGGCAGCATGCCCTGTTAGCACATCTTCAACCGTTATATGAGCAGCCCTAAGCAAAAATTAGCCCATGAGGTCCCTCTAAATACTCTGCTAAAAATAAGCTTCTTCATCTCTCATTTCAACGTTCATGAGTTCACAAGCATCTCGTATACTCCAAGGGCTTGTCATGTCAGTCCCTTTGAGCTCAAGAAGTTGGCATCTCAAGAAAAAAGTCAATATGTATATCCTAATGATTTCCAGGAAATAGGTTTTCCCCCTTCAGAACTGAAAAACACATGGCACTTTCAAATTACTGATTATGAGAACTCTGGGTATAAATCAGTATAGTATGAAAAATTTAGCAATGGTTTTCTCTTCTGATTTTTTCTTAATTACCTGCTGTCACCTGCTCAAAGATATAAGATGCCCTACAGAGGCTTAATGCATATTTGTTAATACTGTTACAAATGACAAAGTGCATAATCAAAAACTAGAAAGGCCCTAAGACAAGCACATATCATAGTGTGTATTGAGAGTTAACTGAAATAAAATAACCAGAGTAGAAAACCCATTACATTATAAAATTCAAAATATTAGTCGCTAGCAGTTATTCCTGCCATATACCTAAAAACTCATTTCTTAATGATCTATTTGCACTATTTAGACTTCTCAAAATATTTCTTTTCAGCAGTAAGTCAGAATCTTCTCTAAGTAGAACATTTTACCTTCTCTCCAATGTCTGAATGACTACGCCTGAATTAAACTTCCCTTCTTTTTTTCTTAGAACATGTCTTCATAGCTGGAACAGCTTGCAATATTAGCTCTCAACAAACTCTGCCAAATGCTAACCTGATCCTTTGGATGATAAGTAGACATCATTGGCACATCAGAACTTATGTATGGCCCCAGGTCAGAATCAAATTCAGTGTTCCAATGTCAAAGGCTTCCCCAAAAGAGAGCAAGAGTACCTCATCTTACTTGTTCCAAATATGTCACTTTCTTTCATTAAAATGTCCTAAGTATTTAAGCACTTCATTTTCCATTATTAATGATCCATGATCCATCAGTCTCTGGGGCCTTTTACTAAACTAATCTGAATTGTTAGATGCCCTCATTTAATGGAACTCCCACAAGTCCAGAACTGGTTGGAGAAAAAGTAAAATATCAATTCCACATTCTTATAAATATTCGGGTTCACATATTTTCATCCACAGTTCATTATGTTAATGTCAGCCGTCATAATTTATTGACCATGTGAAAATATTTTAGCATGGAAAGTGGAGAAAATGAGTGAGAATAAATCATTCAAGAGTCTTCCATAAAGCCACAGTGCAGTCCAGAAGACCTTCATTTTTAATTTTGCATTCAATTTGAGACAAATTGGTTAGCAGTTCATCATGGGAGCAATTCCAGAGCTCATTCATTTAGACTCTAAGGACTCTTCAGTGTCACCAAAGGCAGCCAACACATAGTTGGTGACCTCAGGAAGAACATAATACTTGAAGATTTGAAAAAAAAAAACTACAATGTATGCATCAGGCCTTACAATCCATCATCTGATTTCCTCTATCTCCTTTCCACTGGGTAAAAAACATCTGTCAACACATTTCCCATTGGCTTATTATTCTTCCTAATATGGTTATTGAGTTTGACTTTCTATACCCCGATGGAGGAAAGTTGTTCTGACATACCTGCATGCACCACGGTTTAACGTAAGACATGCAAGGGTTAAAATCACTTACCCCACACCCCCATCTCTATGAATTTACCAAAAGGTAAAACCATGCATTATTTTAAACAACATGGCTCTTTTACATAATCTTATATATTAGTAATTCACATTTCAAAAGTTCACTTTTTTTTTTCTTTTTCTAGAGAACAACATATGCTATGCTTACATTTGAAAGCAATCTCAGGAAAAGGGCCTGCATGTGAATGCAATTGGCTGCAAGTTCACATTTCCCTTAGACAAAATTGTGAGCAAAACACATGTTTTTCCATCTAAGTTAGAAAATGGAAAATCACGCATCATTTTTTAGACTTTTGTGGCATGCACTTTAAAATCAATGCATATTTCTTCATGCACATTTTCACAAATGTCAATATTGATACTATCCATCAGATCTGATGTGCTCAATCTCTTCAGCACCTGGAGAACTTCTACTCTTAAAAATATTTTTTCCTCCTAACTTTTCAATTTGCTCCTGAGAATTGTAATTCTTTTTGACTAGTGATAAGTGAGAAACAGAACCCTCCTCCTTCATTTCCTGCTAAAGGAATAAGAACATTTTTACATGTTCATCTTAATTCCAGGTAAATCAGGCTGTTTCACTCACTGCTGCTGCTGCTACTAAGTCACTTCAGTCGTGTCCGACACTGTGCGACCCCATAGACGGCAGCCCACCAGGCTTCTCACTACTATGCAACAATAAGCTCCTCAGTTCCTCACAAAACTTGAGGACAGAGAAACTAACTAGTCACTAACATGTTGTAGGCGACATCAGATAATGTGATATGAACAGGAATGACCCAACCATTAATACATTGCAAATAAACCAGCAGAGATTGTTATTTTGTTAGAAAACTACTCCTTTCTATTTGTGTTTAGTTTTAAAAAAAGAGAGAGAGAGAGATTTTTTCTTAAAATTCTAGTTTTTTAAAGATAAAATGTGGCTAGAAGAGAGAAATTGCAGGCCTTCATTTTAGCTATACACATACAAGAATAAGGTTACCAGGAAGCCAATCAGACTGGAAAGGAGAGGGAAAAGGACATGCCCCACAAGTTAAGTAATCTATTCAATGTAAGGAATGTCAGGATGCCAACCACAGACGTGTATGGAGAGTGACTTCTCTCAAATTATAAAGAAGGGGTAGAGGTAAGCAGGCCATGCACTGTTTGCTATAAGTACCTGGAGAGATGGGCAGAGTTTTATCTTTACTGCTTTCAGGTAAAGATTTCTTTAAAGTACATGATTGATTTTGAAATAGGATGGGCAGGGAAGCTTTCCACTGACTTGAGAAAATAAAGAAAGTTGGAACATTTTATTCACTTACTCAATGTCTGAGTAATTTAAGAAGTAGTGGCTTTTAAAATCAACAGCAAAATTTTATTTTGTAATATGCTGTCAGAATCAATGTGCCTTTATCCAGCCCTTTCTGCAATATCATTTCTCATGCCTTTGGCTAAGGCCAAATGTAATATTTCTAAGTAAATTATGTTGTGCTGCTGCTAAGTCGCTTCAGTCACGTCCGACTCTGTACAACCTCATAGACGGCAGCCCACCAGGCTCCACTGTCCCTGGGATTCTCCAGGCAAGAACATTGGAGTGGGTTGCCATTTCCTTCTCCAATGCGTGAAAGTGAAAAGTGAAATCGAAGTCGTTCAGTCGTGTCAGACTCTTCTCGACCCCATGGACCACAGTCTACCACGGTCCTCCATCCATGGGATTCTCCAGGCAAGAGTACTGGAGTGGGGTGCCATTGCCTTCTCCTAATGATGTTGTAGATATTAGCAAATAACATACCTTAGGGACATAAGCATTGTCTTGAACCTACAGGGTCAAAGTAAGGCTTCTTGACCTATGCTGCTAAGTCACTTCAGTCGTGTCCGACTCTGTGTGACCCCATAGACGGCAGCCCACCAGGCTCCCCCGTCCCTGGGATTCTCCAGGCAAGAACACTGGAGTGGGTTGCCATTTCCTCCTCCAATGCATGAAAGTGAAAAGTGAAAGTGAAGTCGCTCAGTTGTGTCCGACCCTCAGCGACCCCATGGACTGCAGCCTACCAGGCTCCTCCGTCCATGGGATTTGCCAGGCAAGAGTACTGGAGTGGGGTGCCATTGCCTTCTCCATCTTGACCTATAAAATCTATCAAAACTTGGCTCCTTTTCTACTTCAGATTAAATGATGAATGTACTTTCTTTTAACTCCAAGATAGCATAATACATGTAAAATAAGTAAATAAGCTTGATTTTAAAATCTGTCATAACTAAAGAACCCTAAAAGAATTAAATCTCAGTAGTGAGGCTTAAAAAATAGATTGCTATTTTAATAGCAATAGGTTTAAAAAATAAATATAAATATTACCCCAATGAACAGCTCAGTCATTCATCAGCATTTACTCTAGTTTTAGAGCATGAAGTAAAATGAAGTTGGTGGTTAACTAGCATTTCAAATTATAAAATCAATGTTAAGCCCTCTTTGAGCATAAATATAGGGACTACAAATTTCAAATAGGATCAAGTACCTCTCCTTAACAATCCCTAAAAGGTTTCTTTTAACATGAAAACTTATAACAACAACAAGATTAATCCAAATGCCTTGAATCCTTGCTATGGGGTGAGCATGAAACAGTTCACCAACAGTTAATGTAAGCATAAACAATCACAGTAAATTATAAGCCATGTGCAGGCCCACATTCAGTGTGTCTACTGATCAATTATCACTAGCAACTGGTGGGGCCCTAAGCCTGGAGTGACCTTACATTTCAATTTTGTGTCTGAGGAAATTTGTTTGTAATGGTGCCCCATTTATTCTCAGAAAAGTCACAACTTGGATCACACATCTTATGGATATATTACCTAAGCCCCAAATGGTTGATATGGTGTCTCTTAGCATGAATTCTCTTCTTTTCTTTTCTTTTTTTAAATTGGAGGATAATGGCTTTAGAACTTTGTGTTGGTTTCTGCCATACAATGATGCAAATTAGCTATAACTAGACAGCATATTAAAAAGCAGAGACATCTTTGCCAACAAAGGTCCATCTAGTCAAGGCTATGGTTTTTCCATTGGTCATGTATGGATGTGAGAGTTGGACTATAAAGAAAGCTGGGCACCAAAGAATTGATGCTTTTGAACTGTGGTGTTGGAGAAGACTCTTGAGAGTCCTTTGTACTGCAAGGAGATCCAACCAGTCCATCCTAAAGGAGATGGGTCATGGGTGTTCATTGGAAGGACTGATGTTGAAGCTGAAACTCCAATACTTTGGCCACCTGATGCAAAGAGCTGACTCATTGGAAAAGACCCTGATGCTGGGAAAGATTGAGGGCAGGAGGAGAAGGGGATGACAGAGGATGAGATGGCTGGATGGCATCACCGACTCAAAGGACATGGATTTGGGTGGACTCCGGCACTTGGTGATGTACAGGGAGGCCTGGCGTGCTGCGGTTCATGGGGTCGCAAAGAGTCAGACACGACTGAGTGACTGAACTGAACTGAACTGATACATATATTCCCTCCTTGTTGAGCTTCCCTCTCACTGCCCCCATGCCATCCTTCTAGGTCACTCTACAGAGCACCTGGCTGAGCTCCCTGTGCTATATAACAACTTCCCGCTAGCGATCTATTTGAATTCTTTTATTATTTTCCCTAGTTGGCCCATACTAGTCTGGCCCTCCTGGGTAACAATATTAATATACTTATAAATATTTATTCCTCTCCCTTAAAGGGGTCAGCAAGTACATGTCTTAGGCCTTATTTCAGTTACTAATTGCTATCACTGAGATGTGTATAACCCAAATTCTTCCAGTTGTGAAATGTGTAATGTACTCTAAGCTTCCATGATCTGGGGCTACATTTACCAGCCTGAAAACTCTCCACCATCACTCCAAATAACTTCCCTCTATTTTTGCCTTCATTTGAAATTCTCCCCCACTCTAAGGCATCAGCAGCAATATAAATTATATATTATTAAAACAATTCCAAGAATAAAGTACAAAGCTGTCCACCCAGGATACACTGCTGCATGGATGAGGCCTTTGCTAGTTACTTCTTCATGCCCATGATGGACTAGTTGCACAGGGAGTCATAAAAGATATTTGGAGGCTGAAGTCATCTCTTGGACACTACCATTAAGATTTTTTTGATAGAGAGGACCTGGATTTGAGTTGCTCAGGCCCAGTTCTTGGATCTGACTCAGGGACACTGAGAATGTTCACACATGATCCTAGACAGTCTTTCACACAATACCAGCCCAACCTCTGAAAACCTGTGGGTTTTAGGTTTCTCAGCAGAGCCCAGAAACCTTGGGCTAGACTAGACCTGTAATTACTGCAGGGAGAGAGGCCTCCATGTCTGAGATGACCTGGGTGGTGGGAATGACAAAAGTTATTGCAATAAAGGTAGCAGCACGAAGGGAAAAGTCATGATGACAAAGGCCACCAGTGAAGCGGGTAACCACACCTGAAGCATCAGAGCTGGTTACTTCTGATGGGTTCTGACAGTAGCAATAACTGCAATAAAACACGACAGCCAGGAGTAGATAGAATGAGGACTACTGCAGCACAGGTGGCCAGAAGTCATCAACCTCCATTAGGGGTAGGAAGGTGGCATGTTATGGGGAGTAAGGAAACTGGGGTTTGGAGCTGAAAACCACTATGTCAGACTCCTATCCTCTGAAGTCACCAAGGCTGGTGTGACCTGTAGAAATAAGGATAATTGGCAAATGATCTACTTCACTTACAGCTCCTGGGCAGACACAAGCTTTCTGACACCAGGAAGTAGCCAGAAAACCATTCCCGCAGCAGCCAAGAGAGTTGTATGTATCTGTCTCATGATGGTTAAGCAACCACTGAAGGGGGAAAAAAAAAATCTCTTGAAAGCCTTTCCATAATGTCATTCAATATCCCACACCAACACTAGGTTTTGTAATCAGGAAACTCATTGCGTAGATGACTAAAATGGGTCCTGGAAAGACTGAAGTGATTTGCCTAAGTACACACATAAGGACATAGCTGAGAAGTGACCCCAGGTCTGACTAACTCCAAAGCCAGGACTCTTTCCATTTAGACTCCACTGCCTCCCTGGGTATCTGAGACACCCAATAGAAAGACTCGCCACAGACGCCCAGCCCTCCTTTCAGTCTACCTCTAGCCCCCTGCAGAGGCAAGCAGATGTCAGGCAAAATACCCATAGTTCTGGGCTCTGAAACTTTCCATTTCTGAAACTGAAATCCCAAAACTGAGAAGTTGCTGACATGGCTGCTGAGTCCTGCCAAGTCCCTTGCTCTGAGGGCAGTTTGGTGTAAAGAATGTTGATAATCACTGTAAATGGAGGAATATGACTCTCAGCCCAGGAAATGAGGCTAGTGCATAAGTAGTTTTGGCAGCAGCATCTACCCTGTGGTACAGGGAGGTACATGCTTTTCATATAGAAAATAAAAAATAAAAATAAACAGATTGCCTGGAACTCTTCCAGCACCCCCATCTGACCCCCAGGCCTTATAACTCAGCATTCTCAGTCCCAAATGTGGTTTTCCCTGTTAAATGCTTGCAGAAACCAGGTGAGGTATTTGTTGCTCTGGTGGATAGTGATTATATCTCAGGGGTACTGGTGGCGTACTGGGGAGTGATGTGATTTTGGTTGCTGCAAGTCCAGAGGCAGAAATGAGGTTCTTTCAGGGGCAAACAGCATCAGCATTCTCACATGGAAGATGGATGTGTAGTGTGAAATTTCTTTAAGCCCCTCACTGATGTCAAAGAATGAAGGAGAGTTTGGAAAAATCACAAGCATGAGAGGTCAGTTTCACCCTTTCATTGGTAGGTAATTCTTTACATAACTGACATGAGGTGGCTTTCTCTTCATCAACATGAATGAGGACTGACTTGTCCCTAAAATGTCGTTACACTGAAGTCACAGGAATATTCCTGACAAGTGGGGATCCATTTCTAGTATTTCTTTTTTGTATCTTTTCATAGCTAAATCTGTGGAAAAAGAAAATACTTTTCCATATGGGTACTAAAATTTATTGAGCATGTATTCTGTTCTGTTCTCTATGCTGGGCTTTTAAATGTATTTTCTCAGTTATTCTTTACAAAATACAAAGTATTTTACAGATAATAGCTGATATTTATTGAGCAGCTGCTCTTCCTCATTTGGGGTTTCTTATGTATATATTAATTAATTTAATTCTCCATAAAGTAATATGATTTTTTCCATTTTATAGACAGAAATAGAAATGAGGGGAGAGCAATTATTAAGATATAAGAATAGCCATTATTAAAAATTACTCTATGACAGGCACAGCTCTAAATACTTTTCATGTAAATATTAAATAACTCTTTGAAACAAGTACTATTGTTATAGCCAGTTTACGCATAAAGCATTTGGAGAGGTTAAGCAATTTGCCCCAAATTACACAGCCAGTGAGGATTAGGATTAAAATCCAGTCAGTTGGATTTTAGACACTTTCAATGTCTATCATTTTAACCTCTGAATAATAGTTCCTCACAACTTAGTAAAGTAAGAGTCAGAGGAGTTCAATAACCCATCTAAGTTCACACAGTTATAAAGAATAGATTGAAACCAGTCTCAGGACTTTGTTCATTTGCTTTTGTTTTTTACTTCAAAGTGTTGGTCGTTCAGTCGTGTCCAACTCTTCAAGGCCCCCATGGACTGCGCCTGCTAGGCTCCTCTGTCCATGGAATTCTCCAGGCAAGAATTTTGGAGGGAGTTGACATTCCCTTCTCCAGGGGATCTTCCTGACCCAGGGACTGAACCCAGGTCTTCTGCATTGCAGGTGGGTTCTTCACTGTCTGAGCCACCAGGGAAGCCCCTTTTACTTCAAAGTCAGTGCTTTTCTATTTCATCACCAGGCTGCCTTTCTAAGAAGTATTTCTTCGCCAATGAAATTTTACCACAAAGCCTACAATTCAAACTCTTAATTTTTAACATCCAAAGAGTTCTTTTGCATATATAATATGTACAAAAAATATGTACATAACATAACATGGAAAGGGGACATTTCTGGGCCTGCAAACATATTTTTTTAGGCACATTGAAAGGCTGAGAATAGTACTTTGAAGTTAACAAAATTGCAAAGTGTTATGAACAGTGAAATAAAATTAACACTTTGGGGTCAGGCAGAGGTATTATGAATTGAAATAGTTCTTTTTAATCTAAATTTCACTGACAGGATATGAAAATAAAATGTTTTTTTCTTTAAGAAGCAATATTTCCTAAGATACCTATACCACTGAATAGATAAATATTTGATCCATCCTGAAGCAAATTTTCAAATGATTTATTCAGATATGTAAGCATGAATTCATAATGATGGCAAAACAAATGATCTGTTCTTATACATATTTGTATGCTCATATTCATCCCTTTCTAGTCCTGAGATAGATTCAGAAAAATACATCCATTTGTATTTCTATAAAGACATTCTTAAATGGGACTTTTTTTTTTAATTTAAATTTATTTATTTTAATTAGGGGCTAATTACTTTACAATATTGTATTGGTTTTGCCATACATCAACATGAATCCGCCACGGATGTACACGTGTTCCCAATCCTGAACCCCTCTCCCACCTCCCTCCCTATACCATCCCTCTGGGTCATCCCAGTGCACCAGGCCCAAGCTTCCTGTATCCTGCATCAAACCTGGACTGACAATTCGTTTCTTATATGATATTATACATGTTTCAATGCCATTCTCCTAAATCATCCACCCCCCTTAAACCAAAGTAAGCAACATGGTGTATCACTATACATTTTGTTCTGGCATGAATCCAAAAGTCATCGTTTATTAGTGGAATTTCATTCTGAAGCATAGAATTCTGAGATACTGACTATTTACATCTCTTAAAACTCTGATGAGACATTTTGATATAACTTGTATTTTTTTATCATTTGCTTTTCAGTTCTTTCACATTACTGTGATGTGTTTGCATGCTCAGTTGCTCAGTTGTGTTTGACTTTTGAGACCCCATGGATTCTAGCCCACCAGGATCTTCTGTCCATAGGATTTTCCAGGCAAGAATACTGGAGTGGGTAGCCATTCCCTTATCTGGGGGATCTTCCCGACCCAGGGTTCAAACCCACATCTCCTGCATTTGCACTGAGCCACCTAGGAAGCCACTGCCTGTAATCAGTTGAAGTCAAACGTAAGGAGTAATTTCATATAGAATATATAAGCCATGCCCTCACCCTATCATGAAATAGATTTAATGCATGATAGGGTGAGGGCATGGCTTATGTATTCTTGTACAGTATACAATATATTGGCAAATATATATTAAATTACTGGATAGTCATTTGTTACTTGGAATTGGATTTGACTGAATACACTGTAATAGAAAAATCCAAAAACAACAGTGGAATAAGCAAGATAGAAGGATATATCTTTTTCATGCTAAAAGAAGATTACATAGATAGGTAGTCCAAGAGTAGTACTATAGTTCATAGTGTCTTCCTTCTTCTGTCTTACTCTTCTGTCGTTTACAATGCATTGCCTCAGTATCTGCAGTGGTTGCCTGAACTCCTGCCATCATATCTGTATTCCAGGGAGCAGAAACAAAGAATAGAGAACAGATTATCATGGATCCTCCTTCAGAGGTTTCTAGCAGTAAGTATAACAGAGAAAAAATTCCTGCTCCCATAAGCTTGTATTATAGAGGAAGTGTTAGTCACTCAGTCACGTCCAACTCTTTGCGACCTCATGAACTGTAGCCTGCCAGGCTCCTCTGTCCATGGAATTCTCCAGGCAAGATACTGGAGTGGGTGCCAATTCCTTCTAAAGGGGATCTTCTCTACCCAGGAAATGAACCCGGGTCACCTGCATTGCAGGCAGATTCTTTACCATTTGAGCCACCAGGGAAGCCCAGTTATATTATAGGGGAGAAAGATAGAAAATACCCAGTCAAAATAAGTAAAATATATTTATGTCAGAATGTAGTAACTTCAAAGAGAAAAACTATAAGGAAGGGAAGCAGGTTATGGACTACCAGGAGGATCAAATTTTAGGTGGGGCAAACAGAGAGGGCCTCACTAAGAAGGAGGTAAGGTAGCAAGTTGTCCAATATTTGCACAAGAACATTCTGGGCAGAGAACAGTAAGTGCCAGAGTCCTCTGGCTGCTGTGTTGCAAACATACCAGGCATGAGGCAAGAAACACAGTGACAAATTAAACCAGAAGAGAGGTGATGATGTCTTGGACCAGAGTAGTAGCACTGGAAGTGTTGAAGAGTAGTCAAATAATTTCTGTAGATGGTGCTTGACAAGATTTGCTCTGAGAGACCGGATGTGATTTATGAGAGAAAGAGAGAAATCAAGGATGGCTTCAACGTTTTCAGCCAGAGAAACTGTAAGGTTAGTGACATCATTTACTCAGATGGTGAAGACTAGATAAAAAAAAAAAAGCCATTGGGAAGAAAATCCCAGAGACTAGGAATTCTAGAAAAGTTTTAACTTCTCTGGTGGTGGTTTAGTCACAGTCATGTCCGACTTTTGTGACCCCATGGATTGTAGCCCTACCAGGCTCCTCTGTCCATGGGATTCTTTAGGCAAGAATACTGGAATGGGTTGCCATTTCCGTCTCCAGGGGATCTTCCCAACACAGGGATCAAACCCAGGTCTCCTGCGTTGCAGGCAGTCTTTACCAACTGAGCTAAGAGGAACTTCTCTATTGTATGCTAATTTTTCTCTAAAGCTTCTTGTCAAGTTTAGTACTTAGATCCATTCACTGTGCCCATACTTTAGGGGGCCATGGCATGGCCCTCTCCTGGCCACACTCTTTGTCATGTGAGGTTTCCATAGTGTGAGGCTTCCATGGAACCAAGATGATGCATCACTCAGCCTCTTCTTCTAGATCCTCCTCCATGTAAGACTTTGAGATTTGGTGTCAAATGCCCCAAATCCATTCCCATGGTCTATATAGATGTCCATCTTTCTAAGAGTAGGCCAGATTATTGACACACATACTTTCAGGCCAAGTGCATAGCTGAGGGATGGCTGAATGTGGAGTAGGAAGGGTTATGGATTGAATTTGGGGTGAAGAACCCACACACGCCTGAGCTAGGCCCTTTGCAGAGTGGGAGAGAACAAGCGTGGGAAGAGAATGAGGGCAAGCCGCAAGCTAGTGGCTTTCTCCACTCTGTCACATTTTGGTGTGTAATCTGAAGGGTCAGAGCTCTAAATTTAACGCCAGCCTTACAGGTTACTATTGAGATAAGAAGACAGTATATATTTTAATCAACAGTTTGATGGCTTGACTTAAATATTTAGCTATATTTATGTGATCTTCCCTAGTGCTCAATGGTAAAGAATCCACCTGCCAATGCAGGAGACACAGGTTCTATCCCTGGGTCAGGAAGATCCCCTAGAGAAAGAAATAGCAACCCACTCCAGTACTCTTGCCTGGGAAATCCCATCAACAGAGGAGCCTGGTGGGCTACGGTCCATGGGGTCCCAAAAGAGTCAGACATGACTTAGCAACTAGACAACAAGCATGTGGGCCTCTGTGTATACTCCCACTCGAGGCCCTGAAAATTGTAGACTTTTGCCTGCATTATTGAACATGCCGATACTAGTATCAGACATATTTATTTTCAGAGATGGGACCCTGAGATGTAGAGTCAGGACTGCATCACTGTTCATAATGTCATAACTTCCTTCTTCTCTGATAACAGACATAGATTTATTTTTTCTCAGGTGAGACTCTAAAAGGAGTCCTCTCTGTATGTATTCCCATAGTCCTTAGCTCAGGGTTGAAAACCCGTGATAAATGTTAGAAAACTACCGATCCTCCCTATTCTCAGATTCCACACTTTTAAAAGGAGGCCAATGGGAAGATCCCCTGGAGAAGGGAAAGGCTACCCATTCCAGTATTCTGTCCTGGAGAATTCCATGGTTTATCCACAGGGCTGCAAAGAGTCAGACATGACTGAGCGACTTTCACTTAACGCTTACCTAGAAGGTTTCTGTGAGGAAAAAAATAGGTAAAATAATTAAATAAAATGCTAGGCATACTTCCTCACACACAATAAGCACTTTTGTGATTATTGTTCTATTCTCAGGAAACAGTATCTTACATTTTTATGCACTTTTAAATTCTAGAAAAATATAAACAAGTGCAAAGGAAAGGAAGGATTTATTTAAGTGCCCTTCTAATGCCAACTGAATTCTCTCTCCTTTGAAAACCTGGAAAAAAATTTAGATGGAGTTCAGTAACTCTTATATTCTGCTTCAGGAGCTAGTACTGTGCTTACTTTTGGAGTCGAATACAGAATTCCCATTAGTGTTGATGGTAATTACCTCTGCAAAACAAAGCATGATGAGTGGAGACCCCGCTGAGGAATTACTTTAATGACTTTGAACTTTAAGAAAGAAACTTAAAAGGCTACACATGATGACGACCTCAAGGCCTGAACTGCTGGCTGCCTCCCTAACTACTATTTTCAATTGGTGGTTCTGAGCAGGTCACTTGTGGGGCCCTGCTGTTCTTTGTGACTAAACAGTAGAAGTACATTTCAGAGAAAGTGCCTCAAATTAGGAAATCAACATTTGATGGTTCATACAGTCCAGGCTCCTTGCCTACTATAAAACGCCCCAGATATCAACTCAAAAGCCAATCCAGGGACTTCCTTGGTGGTGCAGTGGCTAAGACTCCATGTTCCCAATGCAGGGGGCCTGGGTTGATCCCTGGTCAGAGAACTTGATCCCACATACCACACGAAGACCTAGTATGGTCAAATAAATAAAAATAAATTTTAAGAAACTCAATCTATATCATAGTGTAGTAGTAGTAGTAGTTAGTGGTTGTTGTAAAAATTGTAACACAGCACCCACCTTACATTACTATTATGCATTTCTGATCACCGACCTAAACTGGGGTTTCAACTCTTATTAGCATTTTTAGTATGATCTTACTTGTTTCTGTTGCGACCTCATTCTCCTACTTACTGTAAAACTTTCTATCTTCTCTATTGCTCAGAGTCTTCATTGAACTAAACTGGTAAACAAACCACACAGATGTGAAAATAAATTTCTAATCTATTAAGTTAAATTTTGCTATATAAAAACACTTGTTAAAATTTAAAAAATAGAACTACCATTTGATGCATCAATCCCACTTCTGGGATTATGATACTTCTGGGTATATGTTCAAAAGAACTGAGAGTTCCAAAGATATTTGAACATCTATATTCATAGTCAGACATGACTGAGCGACTTCACTTTCAGTTTTCACTTTCATGCATTGGAGAAGGAAATGGCAACCCACTCCAGTGCTATTGCCTGGAGAATCCCATGGATGGAGAAGCCTGGTAGGCTGCAGTCCATGGGGTCGCACAGAGTCTGACACAACTGAAGTGACTTAGTAGTAGTAGTAGTATTCATAGCTACACCATTCACAATAGTCAAGATGTGGGAGCAACCCAAAAGTCAATGGATGGATAAATAAACAAAATGTGGCATGTATATACAATGACATATTATTCAGCCTTAAAAAATAAGGAATCCTATCATATGCTACAACATGGATAAACCTTGAGGACATTCTGCTAAGTGAAATAAGCCAGCCACAAAAGAAAAAAAAAGAAAAAACCCCACAAATTATGAATTATTCCACTCACTGTCATTGTTGCTCAGTCACTCATTCATATCAAGTCTTTGAGACCCTATGCACTGTAGTCCAATAGGTTCCTCTGTCCATGGGATTTTTCAAGCAAAAATACTGAAATGGGTTGACATTTCCTCCTCCAGAAGATCTTCCTGACACAAGGACCAAACCAGAGTCTCCTGTGAATCCTGCATTGCAGGCTGATTCTTTGCTGCTGAGCCATCGGGGAAGTCCATTCCACCCATATCGGGTATCTAAAGTAGTCTAATTCATAGAAACAGAAAGTTGAATGGTGGTTACAAGAGACAGGTAGAAAAGGGAAATTGTTTGTTTAATGAGTATAGAATTTCAGATTTGCAAGATGAAAGAGTTCTGGAGATTGTTTCACAACAATATAAATATACCTAATACTACTGAACTATACGCTTACAAATGGTGAAGATGGTGGTTTTTACATATTTTTAACACAATAAAAAGATCCAAAAAACAAACATACAAACAAAAAACCCTTTTTTCTTTGCTTATAGTTGTTCAACAAATATGCTTATATGCTTACTACATAATATATAATGTTCAGATTTAGTATTTTGGCAGTATTTATTTAGCAAACAACACTAGAGAGTTGGTAATGTATAATAAATGTATTATAATGTACAGTAAAATTTGGAAATATAGCAACATATTTCTGGGGCCTATCCCCTAAAAAATACTTGAAAAAGGAATGCTCTCTATTTCTGGGAAAATTCTGTGTCAATTTCTTCCTCTTGCCTTTATGCACACTTTAAACACCCCACTTTAAACAATTTTCTTGACTGCAAGGCCAATGCATTTACAAGAAGCATCAACAACACAGGAAGAGGAACTTAAAATAGCTGGATAGGGATTGCTTGGCCTAAGATCACTCAGACAAATTCTAGGAAGAAACACCAATTTGGTGTTTCTAAGTGGTAGTGGTTTAGTCTCTAAGTCATGTCTGATTCTTTGTGACCCCATGGACTGTAGCACACCAGGCTCCTCTGTCTATAAGATTCTCCAGGCAAGAATACTAGAGTGGGCTGCCATTTCCTCCTCCAGGGGGGGTCTTTCCAACCCAGGGATTGAACCTGCGTCTCCTGCTTAGCAGGTGGATTCTTTACCACTGAGTCACCTGGGAAGCCCTCAATTTGGTGTTTATCTATGTACAAAAGCAGATGCATTCCTGAAAAAATTGTTTTAAATGCAAAATTTTGAATGGCAAAGAATTTTCTCACTTACATTTAAAATTGTAAAATCACTTTTATGGAAAAACATCCTGAGACATAAGTAGTGTTCTAATTACATTTACATGTGCAGTGTTTCAAAATTGCATCTATTCCATTGACAAAGTTCTTGGCAAAGGGGAAAGAGTGAGACGTATGGAGAGAGTAACATGGAAATTTATAATACCATATGTAAAACAGAGAGCCTAATGGGAATTTGCTGTATGACTCAGGGAACTCAAACAGGGGCTCTGTGACAATCTAGAAGGGTGGGATAAGGAGAAAGAAGGAAGGGAGGTTTGAGAGGGAAGGAACATGCATGTACCTAAGCCTGATTCTTGTTGATGTATGACAGAAAACCACAAAACTCTGTAAAGCAAATATCCTTAAATTAAAAAAATAAAGTGGAAAAAAGGCACAAACTTAAATGTTCTATTAGCAAATATTTTGCCATGTGACCTGCAAAACCCCTGGCAGAACTAAAGAGTCACCAATGAAGCCAAAGACACTCAAAATTCCTTAACTCAGAATTGAAATATTCTCATCAAACTTTTTTTTTAACTGTTGCTGCTTTTCTTTTTCCTTTCTTTTTCTCTCCATCCTATGAAGATGTCATAAATCAGGGGTTGGCAAATATTTTCTTAATGAGACAGATAGTAAATATTTTAGGCTTTGCAAGACATAGTCTCTGTTGTAACTGTTCAATTCTGCCCTTGTAGCAGTAAACTAGGCATCAGCAATAAGTAAATAAATAGGTATGGTTGTGTTCCAATACATCTTTACTTACAAAAACAGGTGTCAAGCTGTATTTGGCAGGTAAAGCTGCAGTTTGCTGACCCATGTTCTAACTCATAGCCAGAAATTTGGATTTTATTCTAACAGAAGTACATACCTTTGTGTAGTTTTAAAATAGAGAACCAAAATAATCTTATTCAGGCTTTTTAAAATACCGCTTTGGTTACTATATAGAGAATGGATGAACAGGAGAAGCAAAAATGGGAAAAGGAGGCTGGTGCAACAGTCCAGACAATATACGAAGGTGGCTTGAACTAAAGCAGTGAAAGTAAAGGTGAAATGTAGCTGAATTCAGGGCACAGGCCTTGACTGGAGCTACAATTTTGGAGTCGATAGCATGTTGATGGTATTTAAAACCATAGAACTGGGTGAGATTACCCAGAGAAAAAGTGTAGGTTAAAAGTAAAGATAGAGAAAGTAGCCAAAGACTGAACTCTGGGGGGTTTTCACATCTAAATGTGAGGAGGGAAAAAATGAATCCCAGGGGTTCCATAGATGGGTGCACAGACCACTGTGAAAGAAGGAAAGGCAGAGCTCATGATCCATAAACTGGTAGATTAGTAAATCTGGTGGTAGGAGAAATATAGACGTTCTTTTCTGATTGCTTCTATATGCTCAGTGATATTTTAAGTAAAATCATTACTGGTTAGAGAGGTAGAAGCAAAACATTTGAGAAAAAAGAAGACAAGATATAAAACGGTCATTGTGAAAAGCAGGAAAGTGCACTTACCAGTGCCCTCTTTTACTGTTGACACTAGTGAATACCCACTTGATTTTTTTAAAATGTAAATTCTAAAGAAAATCCATGGGAATGAATGTATGATTTTCTCAAAAATCATGCAGTTGATCCAGTATAGGAAATGATTAGGTTGATAGTTGGATTTTTCTAGGTAAATTGGATTTTTCTAGGTAAATATGATAACGTTCAAAATATGAAGATCATGGTTTCCACCAGTCCCACCGCTTCATGGAAAATAGATGGGGAAACAACAGAAACAGTGACAGGTTTATTTTCTTGGGTTCCAAAATCACTGTGGACAGCGATTACATCTAGGAAATTAAAAGACACTTGCTTCTTAGGAAAAAAGGTATGATAAATGTAGACATCATATAAAAAAGTAGAGACATCACTTTGCCAACAAAGGTCCATATGGTCAAAGCTATGGTTTTTTCCAGTAGTCATGTATGGATGTGAGAGTTGGATCACAAAGAAGACTGAATGCCGAAAAGTTGATGCTCTCAAATTGTGGTGCTGGAGAAGACTCTTGAGAGTCCTCTGAACAGCAAGGAGTTCAAACCAGTCAATCCTAAAGGAAGTCAACCCCGAATATTCATTGGAGGGGCTGATGCTGAAGCTGAAGCTCTAATACTTTGGCCATGTGATGGGAAGTATCCATCAACTCATTGGAAAAGACTGTGATGCTCGGAAAGATTGAAGGCAGGAGGGGGTGGGGGACAGAGGATGAGATGGTTGGATGGCATCACCAAATCAATGGACATGAGTTTAAGTAAACTCCAGGAGACGGTGAAGGACAGGGAAGCTGGTGTGCTTCAGTCCATGGGATCACAAAAAGTCAGACACATCTGAGCAACTGAACAGCAACAACTTTCAGGCATTGCTCTAAAATTATAAGTCATTGTTAAATATATTCATGCTGCTACTCTCCCTGGTGTACCCATATAGACAGGATAACAGGAGAAATAACAGGATTGCTAATCAACAGCTATTGCTGCTCAGTAGGATAACTGCCTGTTTCTTTGAGGTAGCTTCTAGGGCGCCCAAAATAATTTTTTTATACCACATAGGCTATATATGATACACACACACATATCTATACACATATATTTAAATGTCTTTACTGTATAATTGACATACAATAACCTCACATATTTAAAAGGTACAATTTGAAAAGTTTTGACACATATATATGTAAAACCAGGATCACAATAAAAATACTGAATATATCCATCGCCTCAAAAATTTTCTGGTGCATCATTGTAATCTCTCAGTTCCAACACTTCCCAAGAAAGCACTGTTCTGCTTTCTGTCATTATAGATTAGTTTTGATTCTCTTAAGTTTTATATAAATGGAATCATATATTAATAATATGTACTTTTTGTCTGACTTTCACAGCATTTTTTGAGATTGATTCATGTTGTTGCATGTATCAATAGTTCATTTCTACTGAGAGCAGTATTCTAATACATGGCTGTACCACTATTTCTTTATCCACTCACTTCTCGATGGGCATTTGGACTGATTCTCTCTGTGGAAAAATATTTTTATTTCTCTTGGGGAGATATGTATGAATAGAATAACTGGGCAATATGGTTAAGTGTATTTTTAACTTGTAAAGAAACTGTCAAATTATCTGTCACAGCAATTTTACATTCTTACCAGCAGTGTATAAGAGCTCCAGTTGTTCCATACACTTCCACTATGATATAGTCAGCCTTTCTTATATTAGACATTTAAACATGTTGTGATGACATTCCATTGTAGTTTTAATATGCAATTTCATACTGACTAATAATGCTGAATTTTTTTCAGTAGTTGCCACCTGGATATCATTTTGGTGAAGTGTCTGTTCAAGTCTTTTGCCCATTTGCTAATTTTGTTTTGTTTTTTAAATTGTTGAACATAGAGAGTCCATTATATATTCTGAGTACAAGTCCCTTATTAGACAAATCATTTGCAAACATTGTCTTCCATGCTTTGGCTTATTTTCTCCAGTCTTTTTAAGGTTAAAAATTAAGACCAGATTACTAGTTTGTTCTTTTATATACATAGACTGTGTTTTGGGTGTCATATCTAAAAAATCTTTGACTAACTTAAGATCACAAAGTTTTTTCTTATGTTTTCTTTTAGAAATTTTATAGTTTTACATTGATCCATTTGAGTTAATTTTTATATATAATGTTATTTATGTATCCAGGTTCTTTTACATACACATACACACAGATAAATATTCAATTGTTCCACTACTATTTGTTGAAAAGGCTATTATTTTCCACTCCACAGCTTTGCACCTTTATGAAAAATCAGTTGTCCATATAAGTGTGGGCTTCTTTTATTTTTTTTCTTTCAAAATTGTTTTGTCTATTCTATGTCCTTTTATTTCCACATGAATTTTGTAATCAATTTGTCAATTCTACAAAAATACCAAAAAGAAAAAATCTGCTGAAATTTTGATTGGGATTTTTCTGTTATTGATTTCTAATTTAATTCCACTGTAAGAAAACATGCTTTGTATGAACTAAATTGTTTAAATTTATTAAGATCTGTTTCGTAACTCAAATACAATATATCTTGGTAAATATTCTGCATGCACTCGAAAACAATGTGCATTCTACTGTTGTTTGATGGAGTCTTTGATAAATGTTAGTTAAGTTAAAGTTAGTTGTGAAGTGAAGTCGCTCAGTCATGTCCGACTCTTTGGGACCCCATGGACTGTAGCCTGCCAGGCTCCTCCATCTGTGGGATTTTCCAGGCAAGAATACTGGAGTGGGTTGCCATTTTCTTCTCCAAAGTTGGTTGTACTGTTGCTCAAATCTATAAAATTCCTGTAGGTTTTCTCTCTGTGCTCTAGACTCTAATTTTAAGGATTTCCCTGTTTATTTATTCTCGCAATTCTATCTGTTTGCTTCACGTATGTCACAGCTCTCTTATTAAGCATATGAACCTAATTGATTATATCCTCTAGATTAGTGGTCCCCAACCATTTTGGCACTAGATCTAGTGGAAGAGCATTTTTCCACAGACCCGGTTGTGGGGGGCGAGGGATGGTTCAGGAGGTAACGCCAGTGACAAAGTTGACAGATTTTTAGCGAAACTGAGAAAAAAAGAGATAAGACTGAAACTAACTAAAATAAAAAATGAATGAGGACAACCTTGTAGAAATAAAATGGGTTCTAAGGGATATCAAGGCCCTGATGAATGAAGCTTCATATCCAACATCACACATGTGGTGTTCAGGCTAAAATGAGAAGTTTTCTGTCCTCAGTCCATGTTCTGTCCGTGACACTATGCCACTGTGATATCACTGAGTTCAAGTTTCCAGTAGAGACTGAAATATGTTTAATAATTATTTGAGATTTCCCAGGCAGAGGATCTTCCCTTTTAGTTCAAAATAATTTTCGAAATAATATAATCAGTGGCCAACTGTGGCATTCCACTAGCCTTATTGAGATGGCACCAAAGATGATACACTGATGAGAACGCTCATCAAGAGTGTTAAGTGTCAGTTCCAGAGCACTGTGAACTATTATCTCCTGCAACAACAGTAGGTGGCCTTGCTTCTGGCTGCTGTCTCTGACCAACATCATTTTTCTTCACAGTCAGGTCCTTTGGAGCTGATTTAAAAAAAAAAAAAAAACTGAACCATATTTAAGCTGGCCTTAGTAAAGAGAGATTTATAATGAAGAATTGAGGATATTCTCAAAACTCTAGGGCAAGAAATTCAGTTTATGCTTTATCAAGAATTCTCTGGAAGCCCATGGTTCCTCACCTTCTCCACTTTGTACATCTGCCTCCATTCTTCTTCTTCTTTTTTTAATCGGGCATGTTCTGTCAGTGCTTGCTCATGAATATACAGAATCTAAACATTTCTGCTGCAAAACAGCAGCCTCAGTCCCCCTGAGTCCATAACCCTTACAGGTAAAGTACTTATTCTAAAAAAATTGTGAGATTTTTAAAGAAGGTAAGTTATTGAAGTTTCTAAAGTAACCGAGTATAGAAATAATGCTCACTGTGAAAATTCCTTACATAGATGTAAAAGTATAGAATTTCAAAAATTCTTTCACACTTTCTTATATTTACTTCACCTTAATCCCATAGAGGAGGCAGCCAGATGTTATTGATTCCATTTTACAGCTGGAAAAACAAACTCAGAGACTTTAAGTGATTTACCCAAGCAGCAGAGTCAGATCTTGAATCCAGGTTTCTTGGCTTCTAGTCCATTTGCCTGTTCAATACTCACATCCATAGCCACTGGCTTATGAAAGGAAAAAACAGTGGTGATGTTGGGGAGGTGATGACAGAGGCCAAAGAATAGGTGAACTGAGTAGCCACCTGACCATTTTAAAACTTGTTTCAGAGTTCTGTCATTCCATAACCTGATTGTTATTCTTGGACCCGACTGTACCTTTCTTTTTCCCCCCCTGCTCTTCCATGTGAACGCATCGAATTATTTTAATCTGTGTTTTCAAATTTTACTTAACTTTTAACTTCCTGTAGTCTGATTCCTTTTCTGATAGTGAACCAGGAGTGACCTGAAAAAACTGGCAGAAAATAATGTGGATGATGATAACAATGACAATAGCAATTATAGAGGCCAGTCATCTATAGGATTAGAGTTTCTTTTGAAACTGAGGAACAGCATAAAAAATATGTGAAGACAAATGTTAAATATCTGCCACTAGATGAAAGAATTCCTTATTCAGTGATTGATATGAAGTCTGAGGAACTAACTCCATGTGTTAAAACAGAACAGAAAATGTGAGTACAAAGGTATTATGCAAACAAAGAACAGCATTTCCATATGTATAAGTTTAACTGGATCTGGCTAAAGTGAGCTCTGAGGCACCGTCTCCAGCACAGACAAGGGAATTTGGGATTCATATCTAACACATTCTGCAGGCTTAGATCATTGTTTACATAAATGTAAGGTGGTAGTTTTCAGTAGGGTATCCCGAGTGAGAATCTGCTAGTGAGGGAAATGGACATAAAATCTAAATGTTTCAAAGACACATATAAACAAACACAATGTTAATATGTGACGACAATGTCAGGCCACATCAATTAAAGCAGATAATATTTCCATGTAAGATTTCTTCCACCTAGAAGTATGTGCCATCTGAGAACATTTGAGAACATTAAGGACTAAATCTTGTAGAAACAAAAGTACCTCCAAAACTTAAAAAAAGAAATATCAAAAAAAAAAAGAGAGAAATATCTATTCATATGGCTCATAGGCCCATCTTAAAAGAAAAATGTCTGTAGCATTTTAATTTCAATGGAAAGTACAACTGATCCTGTTCACTAAGATATTCATTTACATACCTTTAACTAACCACTATAAATTAGATGTGTGCTTTGTGCTTTTTATAAAATGACCACTGCATTGAATAATATCAATTATTATACTAACAATCAAGAAGGGAAAAAAAATTAATTCCTCCTATTTGGGAAATGAATATTTTTACAGCAACTGCTGGCTTTCCTTTCATTTAGAACTTTCACTTTAATTCTGCTTAAACTCAATACACATAACTCTCCTCACTCCTAACCACCATTTCACCAAGTTTCTGTTCCCTGTACTCATCTCTCTCCAGGCTGATTCACTGGGCCATAAGAGTTATGGAAAACAATGGAAGAAAAACCCAGCCAGCTATGAGGATAAAGGAAAAATGTTAGCCAACAGAAACTCAGTCTTTGAACCCTGAAACCCCAAGGTTTAGAATTGCGGAACACAAAACAAAATAAAACTATGGAAGAAAGCAGAGAACTGAACAGGTGAGTAGCAATAAAAGTGAGCATGGCCCTTTCCCTTATTTACCATGAGGATCTCTACTGGGATGATCAAATCATTTAATCTCTTTGAAGTTAATTTCCTTATTTGCAAAAAGGAAATACTTAATCCTGTCTAATTCAGAGGGCTTTTGAAGGAATCAAATGTAAAAGTTTTTTTCAGAATTTTTCTCAATAAAGCACTTTCTAAATATAAAAGGACTTAAAACATTTTTACTCCTGTTTATGGTCTCTTTTCTAATCCTCACTCTCCTATTCTAACCTCTCGTTAACCCCTTTTTATCTCTCTTCAGTCTGTATTTAACTTTAAAATGTGGAAGACTTTTATTACAATTGACACATAGTTGAAATACCACTTTGGCTTAAGGTAATATTTCAATCCACAAAAGTGGCAAGTTTCTGCACATGCTTACAAGCCCAGTGTCAGATCTCTGTACCTAGGGCAGACTAAGCGCATCTTACATATCCAGTTAAGGGTGAATGTAGTCTTAAAGTCCCTTCTCTTCTAGGTTTGGATGGTGCTCAAAACCAACTAAAGATCCCCTGGTACTATGTAATGTACAGTAAAATCTGGGGAAAAAAAGTGGAAATAATTATGGTTTTGTGAGGCCACTTAAAAAATATAAGCATCTTTTCTATTATTTTTCCTTTTCATTTAAATAACCCAGAAGTAATGAGACTTCCCAGGAATTAACTTGCTCATCTGACCAAATCTGGCTCAACATCCTGACAATGTCTGGTTAAAAGATGTGACCACCGCAAACACAGTTTCTCATCTCCAACACCATGTTTTACTCATTACCTGGCAAAGGTACAAGCCAAAATTCTCGTAAACCTCCTGATTTCCCGTTCATAATTTGGGGAAGTAAACCATGGCCGAGAAACCACATGAAACTCCAACAAATGAATCTAAATAAATGATATCTCTGCAAATGAATCAGTGCTTACCCAAATTCCATGCACTGCAGAGAGACAGGAATGGTCAATAAATACCAGACTCCCAATAACCACAACACACAGATTCAATCTCAGGGACAACTCCATCTCAGCTGCATGGAAAGAGAAAGCTGGTTCCTGGTTGTGGCTAGAAATGCGCAGATTCAACAGCTGCCCTTGAGTGTCTGTGTAAAAACTGCTTCACCAGCCAGGATAAGTTCAGAAATCTGAGTCAGAACAGTAAAATGGATGCCAATTTTAAACAGGAGCAAAGGAGAAAAGATTTTAAGGATGGAGCACTGCTCTGAAAGAATACACATAAAATAACTTAAGTTGCACAACTCTTGCATGTTCACAGTGACACCATTTTCTTGGCCAGCTTTCCCACATTGCCCTTTATTTTTTATTTTATTTTTTTTTTGCCCTTTATTTTTTAAATAATGTCTGTACAGTTCTTATTGTGTTTTAAAGACTGTGCTAGGTGCTAGGGACATAACAAACAACAAAAGTATATTTCCTACCCTCCTGGGCCAAATCCAATCCACTACCTGTTTTTTCATAGTTGTATTAAAACACAATCATTTGATTATGTATTGGCCATGACTGGTTTGCTATGATTGTTACAATGAAAGAATCAAGTAGATGTGACAGAGAATGTTTGGCCCATAGAGTCTAAAATATTTACTATCCGTCCCTTACAGAAAAAAGAAACAAAACAAACAAACAAAAAAAAACAGTTGCCAACCTCTGATGTAGAGGGATAAGTTGACAAGTATATGCGAAGTTATGATACTGGTAATTAGAGCTAAGATGTGGGAATCTTGCAGTTCCATAGCAGATTCTGAGGATCAAGAAAGACTGAAGAAACATTTAAACGGAGACCTCAAAATGAACAAGTAGCAACCAGATATAGGTCGAGAAAACATCATCCAAGGACAGGTCACACATGAAGGCAGGAAGGCAAGAGAGCATGTCTTACTCAGGAAACTGAAATTACAGTAGGTCAACACAGCTAGAACAAGGAAAAGGTGGAGAGTAGGGATGAAAGATGATAGAAAAGAGAAGATCAGAACCCAGATTTCTAAGGTTCCTTTATATTAGTCAAAGAAGTTTTGAAATTATTTTGAAGGGTTCAAGTTGTGAGATGAAATAACTGAGCTGTAGGAATTTTGTGTTTATATAAGATTTACAATAAGGCATATTTCTGACATAGCCACCAGAGAAACAAAAGCAATGAACTTTGAAATTAAGATTCATCAGGAAAAGCTAACAATCAAATTAATCTATCTCTTCAACCTATACCAACCCATGGCTCTTGGAATTAAGTGCCTGGGACAGCATATTACTAAAATTTCTTGTAACTCTTAAGTCAAAGCTTCAACTTCAGCTTGTACTGACGGTACGACCAGGGCACACCTGAAAAGACAGTGGTGGTGCTGAAGAGAAATCCAAACTGCCTTGTCTGAAAATGAGGCAGCTGAGGCAACTTAGGTTTGATTTCTGCCTTTCCATAAAATACCTATGTAATCACCCATGGTTTTCACCTTATCTCGTTGGTTGCTCCATCTCAGTCTTATTCCCTTGTTCTTCCTCTTGTCCTAGACCTCTTAACACTGGAATCCCTAACACTCAATCTTTAGCATTATTCTCCATTGACACTAACTCATTTAGTGAATGAATCCAGTCTTACTGCTTTAAATATCATTAACAAATAAATGTTTCTCAAACGTTCTACTGAATTTCAGTCTTGTGTATCCTTTTGCCTATTTGATATGTCTACTTTAGTGTCCAGTGGATATCACAAACTCAAAGTATCCCTCACCAAGCTTCCTCTTTTCAAAACTACTCAACCTGCAGTCTTCCATTTTATTTGCTAGTAACTACAAGGAAAGTTATGATCAACCTAGATAGCATATTCAAAAGCAGAGACATTACTTTGCCAACAAAGGTCCATCTAGTCAAGGCTATGGTTTTTCCTGTGGTCATGTATGGATGTGAGAGTTGGACTGTGAAGAAGGCTGAGCGCTGAAGAATTGATGCTTTTGAACTGTGGTGTTGGAGAAGACTCTTGAGAGTCCCTTGGACTGCAAGGAGATCCAACCAGTCCATTCTGAAGGAGATCAGCCCTGGGATTTCTTTGGAAGGAATGATGCTAAAGCTGAAGCTCCAGTACTTTGGCTACCTCATGTGAAGAGTTGATTCATTGGAAAAGACTCTGATGCTGGGAGGGATTGGGGGTAAGAGGAGAAGGGGACGACAGAGGATGAGATGGCTGGATGGCATCACCGACTAGATGGACGTGAGTCTGGGTGAACTCCAGGAGTTGGTGATGGACAGGGAGGCCCGGCATGCTGCGATTCATGGGGTTGCAAAGAGTGGGACACGACTGAGCGACTGAACTGAACTGACATCACTTCTACGATTCAGATCAAAGATGTTGAGGTTACTTGTGACTCCTCTGTTTTTCTTACACTCCTCATCCAATCTGTCAGAAAATCGTCTTGGTTCTGACATCAAAATATATACAAAATTTAACCTTTCTCACCACCTCTACAGATGCCACCCACCACCATTATCTCTCACATGTACTAATTAAAACAGCTTCCTAACTGTTCTGATTACATTTTTTCTCTTCAAGTCTATTCTCAACACAGGAGTCACAGTAATTCATTTAAAATATAAGTCAAAATGAATCAGTCATCTTTTTATAAATTTGTATTGACTTCCCATCTCACTCAAATGGCTATCCTCTTCCCACTCCTGGTCCCCATTACGTTGCCACTCTTAACTCTAACTACTCTCCCCCTCACTCACTGCATTGTGGACCATTTTTCAGATATTTTGTTGTTGTTCAGTTGCTCAGTCATGTCTGACTCTTTGTGAGTCCATTGACTGCAGCAGGCCAGGCTTCCCTTCCCAAGATGTCCTTCACCATTTCCTGGAACTTGCTCAAACTCATGTCCATTGAGTTGGTCATGCGATCCAACCATCTCATCCTCTGTCATCCCCTTCTCCTCTTGCCTTCAATCATTCCCAGCATCAGGGTCTTATCTAATGAGGGTGCTCTTTGCATCAGGTGGCCAAAGTATTGGAGTTTCAACTTCAGCATCAGTCTTTCCAATCAATATTCAGGATTGATTTCCTTTAGGATTGATTAGTATCTATATTTCTCATATATACCAAGGATATACCAGAGATGCTCTCATCTTAGAGTGTATATACTGGCTGTTTATTTTACCTGATATGCTATTATCCCCAGATAATTACACAGCCCATTACTTTGTAGTAGATTGAATAACTGACTTCAATTCTCTATCCCTCCCTACATCCATATTCTTGCTTCATCATGGGTAAACGTACTTCCCTGACCCCTGACTTCATACTTGGCCATTTGACTTCCTTTGTCAATGGTATATGGGCAGAAGTAACAGTAGGCCTATTTGAGTCTAGTACTGAAGAAGTTTGCTGCTTGAATTTTCATCACCTTGAAAAGTCTTCCCCCTATCTGACTGTACTATTTAGGTTATTTCCTAGAGTCCTATGGAAAAGAACAACTCCAGCCAACCTACCAACTACTAAACAAGAATAAATGACTGCTCTTTTAAGCCAAGGATTAGTAAAATTTTCCTATAAAGGGCCAGACAGTAAATAGTTTAGACTTTGGAGACTATATAGGCTCTGTTGTAACTACTCGACACACTATTGTAGCTTGAAAGCAGTCATAGACAATATGCAAATGAACACAAAACATGTCTATTTACATAAACAGGCAGCGTGAACAAACTAAGATCTGAATTGGCTCTGTCTGACTCCAAAGCTCTCTCACTCTGTATTATATCATCATAATATCACTTATATCTTTATGTCATTTATAATATCATAATATCTTGAGAAACCTGTATGCAGGTCAGGAAGCAATAGTTAGAACTGGACATGGAACAACAGACTAGTTCCAAATAGGAAAAGGAGTATGTCAAGGCTGTATTTTGTCACCCTGCTTATTTAACTTATATGCAGAGTACATCATGAGAAACGCTGGGCTGGAGGAAGCACAGGCTGGAATCAAGATTGCCGGGGGAAATATCAATAACCTCAGATATGCAGATGACACCACTCTTATGGCAGAAAGTGAAGAACTAAAGAGCCTCTTGATGAAAGTGAAAGAGGAGAGTGAAAAAGTTGGCTTAAACACTCAACATTCAGAAAACTAAGATTATGGCATCTGGTCCCATCACTTCATGGCAAATAGATGGGGAAACAGTGGAAACAGTGTCAGACTTTATTTTTTTGGGGGGGGGGGGGGGCTCCAAAATCACTGCAGATGGTGACTGCAGCCATGAAATTAAAAGACACTTACTCCTTGGAAGGAAAGTTATGACCAACCTAGATAACATATTCAAAAGCAGAGACATTCCTTTGCCAACAAAGGTCCATCTAGTCAAGGCTATGGTTTTTCCAGTGGTCATGTATGGATGTGAGAGTTGGACTATAAAGAAAGCTGAGCACTAAAGAATTGATCTTTTGAACTGTGGTCTTGAAGAAGACTCTTAAGAGTCTTGGACTCTTAAGGAGTCTGCAAGGAGATCCAACCAGTCCATCCTAAAGGAGAGCAGTCCTGGGTGTTCATTGGAGGGACTGATGTTGAAGCTGAAACTCCAATACTTTGGCCACCTGATGCAAAGAGCTGACTCACTGAAAAAGACCCTGATGCTGGGAAAGATTGAGGGCAGAAGGAAAAGGGGATGACAGAGGATGAGATGGTTGGATGGCATCACCGATTCAATGGACATGGGTTTGGGTGAACTCCGGGAGTTGGAGATGGACAGGGAGGCCTGGCATGCTGCGGTTCATGGGGTCGCAAAGAGTCAGACATGACTGATCGACTGAACTGGAAACTGGAATATCATTTAATCTCATTAAGGCCAGAGGTCTAGGGAAACCTGATATTTTATTTTAAAAATAAAAGCAACAGTCATCCATAGATATTGTTGATAAAATAAACATCTAGCTGGCCCAACTTTTACTCCATCAGTTTTTTTTTTTTTACTGACAATTCTAGAAGTATCTTCCAACCACTTGCCACTTTATATCTTGGTGTATAATTGCTGATTTTGCCAAATTCTCCTTAATTGAATATAGACTTTCTGACCTGTTTTGCACCCATGTTCTTGACTTAGTCTACGCTTGCCTTGAAGCTATTAGACCAAGTTTCCTAAAGTTAATCCAACATCCCTAAATTCTAACTGGCATTTGGGCTTTCTTGCTGTCTACTCCACTTGACATTGCACTTGAATTACCTCAGTATGTACTAACTCACTGACAGTGCTCAAGAGTCGCATTGCTCTCTAAAGTCCCACAGTCACTCTGGTTCAACCTTAGAACATATACAGTGAGCTGTCAGTCTCTCAATATTTTATGTGTTCACTTTCACAAGTTAGAATCAGTAGTACTATCTGGTAATATTAGTTCCCATCCTACCCTCTTTGTGGTAAAGTAGAAATTTTAATTTTCAGCTTCCAGAAAACAGAATATTGGCATCACATTTTGATTCCCTGTAGGATTTCAAGTGAAACCTATAGAGACCTTTTTATATCATTCATGCCTAGAGGCTATCAATGCTCTTGAATGAAAGTCTATACTACAAAGTCAGATTAGACCAGCTTTTAGATTCTGGTTTCACCCTTAAATAATGTATGAAAAATTGAAAGTGAAAGTCACTGAGTCATGTCCGACTCTTTGCGACCCCATGGACTATACAGTCCATGGAATTCTCTAGGCCAAAATACTGGAGTAGGTAGCCTTTCCCTTCTCTAGGGGATCTTCCAAACTAAGGATCAAACCTGGATCTCTCACATCGCAGGTAGATTCTTTACCAGCTAAGCCACAAAGGCCCTAAATAATATGTATGTTTGGACAAGTCACTTAATGTCCTCAGTTTCTTTATCTCTAAAGTATTTTACTGAAACTCACTTCCTAGGGTTTGTCTTGAAGAGTAAATGAGATATTTAATGGATGTCTAGATAAGTGAGTGTGTGTGTGTGTGTGTGTGTGTGTGTGTGTGTGTGTGTACTTTTCCCTTCCCTGCATTCTCCTCTTTAATTACTTTCTAGAAAGTTGATAATCACCTCCAAGAGCATTAGTGCAGGGAGCAATACATGTTGGGGGAGAAAATAAAAAGATCCTATAACAATGACTGGCTTTTGCTTTTAAAAGAGCAGTTCGGAGAAAGGAATTCATGAGTACAAGCTATCCTGAAGATGCATGAAAACAAAATGTTTTTTAGCATAGAATATAAGGATTCCCACCTGCAAGGGAAGAAGAAATGAGGAAAAAGTACCTGGATCTCAAGATCAAATGGGACGTGTACCTTGCTTCTGGCAGTAACACTGGGCTTTGGCAAGATCCCAAGAAATTACATATACCTGGCATGTCAGGTTTATGAAAGATTATAATAAAAGAAAAATCTAGGCAGGTAGCTTAGGGTCAGATTTTGCCACTGTACAGAGTTTACACTTTGTTTAACAGAGAGTGACAAGTTTTAAGATGATGCGAGACTCCAAAGGCTGTTTTAGGAAGATTAATCCAAGGGAGTCAGAACTGAAGGAAAGAGAGAGACTAGTGGCAGAGAGAGATTAGAGGGAGAGCTAGGAGTTAGGGCTTTACTGTAATAGCCAGAGCCTACAATGATGAAATATTAAATTTGTATTTTTTGACCTCCCAATGCCTGGACTTCAAAGGCTGGGTGAAGAAAGCACTTTGGCCAAAGTTTCAAGATGCTCTTGGCCTTGCCAGAGAGAATTACAGCTACCTGTGAGCTAAACCAGAGCTTGAAACACAAAGGTGCTAGAGATCCCATGTAACCTGGCCTAAGTATCCTAGGCATGTTACATGAGGCATCTTTTGTCTTCTTTTCAGCAATTCGTTTAAGGTGACCTGAGGTCTAAGAAGTATGAAAGTGGATGCGACTGAAAAGGGCAGTCTGTGAGAGGACTGAGTAGCTCACTGATTATAATGGCTCCAGAATCAGGCTTCCCGCATTTTTAAAAGCAAAGGGCATGTGTGCTGTTTTCTTTTACACAGCACTCCAGGATCTTTTTACTTATTCGAAAGGTCATTATTGCCATTAAAATACAAACTGTACTTTCATTGGCATTAAACAACATATATCACAAAGCTTCCATAGATGCCAATTAGGCCTAGGGAAGCTCTTTCATGGCTCCTGCAGCAGCTTTGTCTCATCAATGAGCAAGTCAGAATCCCTCTGGTCACAATAAAGTATTGACAAGATGCTGACTGGCTCGGCTGAAAAATTGAATAACTACTGAATATAGAAATAAATATCACATGACCAGCTATCCAGTAACTGCAGAAAGTAGTTTTGGCCTAAAGATTTCTTACCTACTTTTGCCTTAGAATGGAATCTAGAGAAAGGATTAAATCTCAAATCTTGCAAGAGCCTACTATGTTCCAGGTACTTGGCTAGGCCCTTAGTGTGCATTATTTTGTGCAAGCCTTATAACAACTTGATAAGCTAAATATTACTATGTTTATTCCACAAAGGAGAAAATAGAGCTTCAGAGAAGTAAGATCACATGACAAAAATAAAATAACATAAAAATGTATCAATCTGGTATTCTACTCCAAGTTTTTTCTCAGCTTTTAGAAAAGATTGTTTAGGAAAGTATATGACTAATTCCCAAATGAAATATGTAAGAACTTCTGATTAGCATTAAGAGGAATAAAGGAAAAAAGGCACTTCCAACATGTAAGTTATCTCATTAATATTAGTCCCATTTTGTAGATGTGGAAATTAGAGAACTGGAGTATTGAACTTCACCTTTGTGACTCCAAAACTCCAGCTGTTTCCCACTGCATAGTATCATATTAATAGAATGCTAGAATAAAAAGATACCTTCTCTCATCCAACACGTTCATTTAATAGATAAATGAATAGAGGTCAATAGGTTAAGTGATTTGTCCAAAGGCAAACAAGTTGTCCATAACCGAGACTTTTTGTGTCTTCTCCTGAAGTTCTTACCAAGCACCCAGGTCCATTGTTCTCCTAAATTAGGAAGACTCAACATCTATCCCTGTTGAACTTTCATTAAGGGGTCTGTCGTTTTCAGTATTACTTCTTTGCTGCTCCAAATGTCTGTCTTTCACTGTATCTTTCCTTTCAACTCCTCTGGAACACTGATTCCTAACTCTGGGTTTTCAATCCTCAGTTTTGTTAAAGCTGCTCCTGTTCCATTCTTCTCCATCTCTGTACATCCTGGTGCCTCCATTCACCTGATTCCTCATGATAGAAAATGTAAGTCATTCTTAATAACTCATTCATAGTCTCCCAAGTCCTCTCCATGGTCAGTTTATACTATCTTCATTATACATGTCCACTTTATTTTGTCTCCCCTGCCTGCCATTAACCTGGTCCAAATCACCATCATCCGTCACTTATCCTTTTGCAGTAACCTCCTGAAGGATATCCCCCACTGAAAAGCCCATCCATCTTCATTTTTGTTCTTTTGCAATCTATTCACCACACAACCAGAAGTCAGAGTATCTATTAAAAATACTAAGCTTATTTTGGATCTCTTTAAAACCTTTCAGTGACTTCCAATGCACTTAAGATCAAATTATAAAATTGTAACAAGGCCTCCGGTGCCTGTATAATCTACCTGAATCTATCATTTCTGCCACTCTCTCCCTCCATCAGTATACTTCAAACATATTATCTCCTATTCCTCAGATAACTTCAGCTCATCCTTCAGTATTTTACCAGTTTAGCTGAAATTTCCAGAGAAGTTTTTTCCTTTTCTCTCAGTCTAAGCTGGGTGTCCCTTTAATTTTCAGTCATAGAACCCTGCGTTTTTCCTTCATTGCACTTACCTCAATTCCTAAATACCTGCATATTTTTGTGGTTAAGAGTTTTCTCTTGTTTGCTTCTCTAAACTGTAAAAACCATAAGGGCAAGGACTGGGTCTATTTTGTTCTCTGATAAATCTCTGTCTTATCAAAGAGCCTGCTACATTGTAGAAGCTCATTAATATCTGGTGAAAAGGAAAACGACTAAACAGTCAAGAATAATCCAATTATTTTAAGACTTATATTGGAATTCTATCAAAATAGAATTTAAATTTATTTATTCTAATTTTTTAAAAAATCAAAGCTTTTACACCACAGTTGATAAGTGGAAGGGAAATAATGAAAGTAGAATTAAGAAATACAATTATAGATAGAAATTAACATGTCATAGAGACCCCAAATATTAAGATAATTAATTTCAACTGTGCTTTATTTCCTGAGAAATATTTAATGAATGACCATTTTGTCAATGTATTCCAAATTCAGTTTCTTTTTAAACAATGAAAAGTAAAAAATACCTGGCCTTAATCAATTCCCCCCTGCCCCAAATTTACTGCTCGTTGATTAAAACTGGTCCTGGAAATGATAAAATATCCACAGAACTAAGTGAAAAAGGATTCCTGGCTTACATGAATAAGGGCAGATGAAGTAACCCACTCAGGAAAAAGGGTATATATATACACACAAAACCAGATATGACATCAGACTGGTTTCATATACATAAAACAGAATGTACTGATTCATCAAAATTCATCTGCTTAAGAAAGACATGACAGTAAAGAAATGAGAAGTTCTGGTCAAGCATTTTATTGACTGACAGTCCTCATTATTCAGTCGTATACTAATGGAATATACCTGACAAAATTGCCTGATACAATTTTTTTTCTGCTAATTTCCTGTCACTGAACTGCTCATGCTGAGCACAGTAAACAGAATAATCATAAAATTCAGGAAATTTAAGAAAAATCATATATGTATATATACATGTGTATATATTCACACATATAGACATAAACATTTATTTATATGTCAAAGATACTAAAAGAAAAGGAATAGTCCTTACTATCTTGAATTATACACAAATTCTTCATGTACTTTTCCCCATATGAATATAGCCACTATAGCATATATTCTCTCAAATAAATTCTACTTCAAAAATATAACTCAATTTTCATTACAATGTTAATGCCTTTCTAAGTAATAGACTAGTTCTCAGTCAACCCTCCGATCTAACTTCTCTTAAATCTTTTGTGGAATGAAGCAGAGTAAAAGCACTTAAATAAATAAAATAACCTACTAACTTGATCTTGTTTTATAAATGTTATAAATGGGGTCTCCACTAAAATGTATAAATCATTCTCCCTTGTGAGCCCCAGCTAGGCTTCTGTTTACCAGATGGAAGTAAAAAGTGACAGTACATGCAACATGTGCTCCAAATCCTGCTGTCAAGACTTTCATAAAGTGATATGTCTCTAAACATCCCACCGTAGTCCAGATGTGCTGGGCTTGACCTTTAAAACACAAATAAAATAAAACAGCCACAGGTACAGGCAGGAATCTGTTCCAACTTCTTCATGAATGCTGCTTGAAACTTCTTGGTGAAAGTTACAAGGCAATACAAAGCACAGAGCCTAGAGAACACCAGCAGCACCTGCCTGATGCTTGAAAATGACAGGTATTCTAAGCCTCAGTCATTGTGCTCTGGAAATCTGATCAAAAGGAAAATATCTCCATTAGGTTAAAGACATCTCCTGGCCGATAGAGGGTAAGATCGAGAAACCCTATATAAATTTCTTTTATACTAAGCATTAACAAAGTACTTTCACATACTTTCTGCTATAGCTTGAATGTTTGAGTCTCCCCACAATTCCTATGTTGACAACCTAACCTCAAAGTGATGGCATCAGAAGGTAGGGCCTGTGGGAGGCTCTGCCCTTATGAATGGGATTTAGTGACCGTATAAAAGAGATCGAAAAGAGTCCCCTGGTCCCTTCCCCCAACTTGAGAGTACAATGAGAAGTCTGTAACCGGAAGAGGGTTCTCACCCGATCATGCTAGCACTCTAATCTTACATTTCCATCCTTCAGATCTGTGAGAAACCTCTGTTGCTTATAAGCTACCTAGTTTGTAGTATCTTGTTACAGCAGCATGAATGGACTAAGACACCTCCCTTTAATTCTTACTCCAGTTCTGTGATACAGGTATTATGGCTCCCATTTTGCAGATAAAGAAAATAAGACCCTGAAAACTTAAATCACTTGCCCAGTGCCATCACTGGTGCTAACTGACAAAGTTAATTTTTACATTCAGTTCTTCATACAACAAATTTACAGTTTTCCTTCACCAGCATGTTCTATCTACTAAGCTTATGCTCCTAAGGTATCCTTGAATTTTGCCTTTGTTCACAGAGATCACATTTCTCAGGCCAGATCAAGTTCAAGCACCTCTATTAAGGAAGACTGGACAACAAGCATGAGTGTGGGTATTGGACAGCATGGTGCCTGGTTACTAACAGAACTGTCCTATGTAGCATCTCCAGCCCTGAGACACACTGTTAGAATGGGAATAAATGAGTATGTATTCTTGAATCTTGAATAAATGAATATTGTATCCTGAGTCCCTTTAGGCAGATTAGATTTTGGTTTCATTTTGTTCCATTCTCTTTAACTGTTTGATTCTCACAGCCCTGCTCTCTTTTGGTTCTTTTCTCTATTTAAATCTAACCTTGTCTTATGAGACAGTTCAATTAAGACAAAACAAAATTAACACATTTCAGCTAATAGTGATCTATATTATTTTTTATTCTAATGTCCCACTCTTTAGTTCAATCTATCCTTTAGGATTCAGGTGCAATCTCGTATCTTTCACAAAACTTTTTCCCTTAACTCTGACCTTTCAAGGATTAAGAAGAAAAAGTACATCTCTACCTGAAGAGTGAAACCTGGGATCAATGGAAAAATACAATGTTGCATAAGAGAAAGGATTCATTCCTCATTAAATCTTCTAACATATCTTGTATTATATCATTACATTTATACTAAGGAAATTGTCCAAAGGTTAAAGCAAAAAGAAGAACACATGTTATTTTAAGGGGCCAACACTGTGAAGTTTCATGTTATTTTACATATTTCTTAATCCAATAAAACTTCAAATAACTTCTGTCTAGGGTAAAAAGTAAATCCAAAGATTAGGGGTGTGCTATCCAGGACATTAGCCAGTTTTAGATATGACTGGGCAATCTGATTGCAATATTCTTTCTTCAATGTCTGTAAGTACTCAATTCTTCAAGTGCTATTTGAATTGGTTTTATTCCTGCTGACTCCCTTATTAATGAGCTAAATCTTTATACATACATATACACGTGTAGAGACTGCATTTAAATGAAAATTACATTTTTGAACTTCCTGAAAAATTATATGAGTACTTACTATATCAGTTTAGTCGCTCAATCATGTCTGACTCTCTGTGACCCCATGAACCACAGCATTCCAGGTCTCCCTATCCATCACCAATTCCCAGAGTTCACCCAAACTCATGTCCATTGAGTCAGTGATGCCATCCAACCATCTCATCCTCTGTCGTCCCCTTCTCCTCCTGCCCCCAATCCCTCCCAGCAACAGAGTCTTTTCCAATGAGTCAACACTTCGCATGAGGTGGTCAAAGTACTGGAGTTTCAGCTTCAACATTAGTCCTTCCAATGAACACCCAGGACTGATCTCCTTTAGGATGGACTGGTTGGGTCTCCTTGCAGTCCAAGGGACTCTCAAGAGTCTTCTCCAACACCACAGTTCAAAATCAACTCTTCAGCACTCAGCTTTCTTTATAGTCCAACTCTCACATCCATAGATGACTACTGGAAAAACCATAGCCTTGACTAGATGGACCTTTGTGGACAAAGTAATGTCTCTGCTTTTGAATATGCTACCTAGGTTGGTCATAGCCTTCCTTCCAAGGAGTAAGCATCTTTTAATTTCATGGCTGCAATCACCATCTGCAGTGATTTTGGAGCCCAGAAAAATAAAGTCAGCCACTGTTTCCCCATCTATTTGCCATGAAATGATGGGACCAGATGCTTATTTACTATATACTGTGTGCTTTTTCATGAATTCTTCCTGAATTCCCAAAACAATCATGTGAAATAGTATTATTATTCCCACTTTGGAAGTGAAGAAGTATCGGCTCACATAGTTGAAAGGATTGTCCTGAATTTACACATCTAGAATATTGTAGAGATTTACTTTAAATTCCAAATTTTGATCTAGAGCCTGAATCACGGTGATGAAGACTCTCTTGCCAGAGATTTATAACATCTTGGTCTACTCTGAGACGGGGCCAAAGAGTAGCGGAAGATGAATGAATATCTAGGAACAAGATGTCATTTGTTACTATGGGTTCATATAATGGGCTGATTATTACTCATCCAATAAATATTTACTTGTTGAACTTCTGTTATGTATCAAGACCTATGTTTAATGATTGGGGGAGGGCAAGTAATTAGTGGTAGACAGATTCTATTCTTAAGGAACTTATAGTCATGAATGAAAATCACTTAAAAAATAAAACAGATACACAAAATATTAATTGTAGTCTGAGTTTAGTCATTGGATGAATATTTATTAAATGTCTACTATGTGTTAGGTACTGTGCTGGATACCTGCAATGAATAAGACAATAGGATCTTTCAAGGTGTTTATAAAAAATACAAATAGTAAGCAAGTAATTTTAAGAGTGAAGAATGTTTTACATTCTATACTATGTTTTATAAGCATGTACCTGAGGATTGCTATTATTTTCTTTCTATGCTTCTGAATTTTCAAAAAGGTAAGAAATGCTGTGAATGTTAATTTTTAATCAGATAGATATAAAGATTATTTTTTAATACAAGGTTAAAGGAGACATGTACATAAGAAATACATATAAGGAAATACAAAAATTCAGAGGAAGGAGGAATTGCTTCCTGTAAAAGTAATTAAGAACAACTATATGACCTAGTGGCACTTGAAATGAGGAAAGCTATCAGAACTGTGATATACAACTGTTTTAGTGTAAGAGACTTGTCAATTATATGCGCTACCAATGCAAACTGGTTTCTAACTTGGGAGATGATGAAAAGGGGTTAAAGATAAGGGATATCTTTGCCATTCCAATATGTCTTTTCCTCTATCATTTTACTTAGAAAAAACCCTGATGTGTTCCAAGATTGAATAGTTGATCTCAAATCCATTCCTAGCCCTTGCTGCCTTCTAGCTGCTTTCTATTTTCCCCTGCAGTTAGTACTGGCCATGTGACATAATTTTATCCATTTAGGATGGAACTGGAAGTCTGTGGGAATGGGATAAATTCTAGGAAAGTCTCTCTTTTCTGTTAAAAGAAACAGAGAATACTACTCTTCTCTATGTGTCTTGAAAAGGGATACAGTATCTGGAACTTGTACAGGAGTCTAAAACTGGGAAGCCCTCTTAACAGCATGAGAAAGAGGTCAAGAGCATCACAGATATGGCAGAACCTTGAAACCACTGTAAGCTAGTGCTTATTTCCAGATATCTTATAATGTGGGGAAAATAAATGCTTATTTGCTTAAGTGCCTATAAATTGCTTCCTGTTACATATAGATAGAAGCATTCTTACAGGATACAGTGAATTTTCCAGGAAAGATACCAAAAAATTATTCTGAGAGGGAAGAAGAAATCAACATGAATATCAAGCTGGTGAGTGAAAATGTAACATAGAAGAGACTGAGACACTTTGTGTCATGGGAGTTATATAATTGATATCAAACATTGCCTCATGAAAGCAAATCCAGACCTACTGATAAACCTTCAGAAAACGATACTAGCTAGACCATAATGGAAGACACATGGACACTGGTGAAGGGAGGATTCTTGCTTATCTAATCAGACTTTGTTCCTTCACCCTAGAGTAATGCTAAGATTTCTTGGTTTATCACATTCAGATCTTTGCCGTTGATTTTTTTGTTCTGGCAGCTATCTAATACGTCAACTATGTAATACATCAACCCTTCTCTATCCTCCACACATATTTGTATTACAATTTTTAGTTAATGATTATGACTCTGTAAAGGATGGCCACACATTTTCTTTTGTATAGTTAAGTTTCTTTGTAGTCCATCAATATGGACTGGTTACTTTCTAGGCCTGATACCCCATATTATACTGAGGCTTCCTTACACAACTGTCCTACGGTTATGGTGGGTACACTAGTCCCTGAGTACCACAATTTTTTATTACTTGGTCTGTTCCTTGTGTTGTTGTAGGACCTCATAACTTCCTACACAGTTGTGCATTTTCAAAAATGTTATTTATTCTGTTCTCACATTTCATTAATATGTGGCCTTGTATAGAATTACAGAATTTTGAAAAAGATGATAAACCTCAAAAAGTTGTAAAATATTGTCTCCATATATCAAAGCCAATGTTGCTAAAGTCAAGACAGAAGACTAAGGCAATCTTGAAAAATTAAATCAGTGTCCAAATTCAGTAATTGTTTTTGTTTGTTTTTAATAGTTTTTACCTGAATTTCACAAAGAGCAAGGAATACCTAGAACTGTGCCACTAATAATGAAAGGAAATCTTATCTAAGATGGTGCATTTCTTTCACAGAGCTATGTCATACCATCCTTTGAGATTTCTGCTAGAAAAGTAGAATCAAATGTCAAATAATGCCTTTTGAATTGTATTCTCTAGTATTACAGATGAAAGACAGTACAGTATCATACCTCTGTGAATGTAAATTAGCATGTACCTGCTTTACAATACACAGTAGTAATGGTGCTTTGTCAGCGCTGTTTTTAATGACATTATTCTGGGCTGTTTTCTTTCCAGATGATGATAGAGAAATTGATTAAAAAACAGTGGCAGATACCGTAATAGTAACAGAATTTTACTTTTTTCTTGGGTTTTATTTGCTTAAATGGCAGCCCACTCCAATGTTCTTGCCTGGAGAATCCTGTGGATGGAGGAGCCTGGTGGGTTGCTATCCATAGGATCGCACAGAGTCGGACATGACTGAGGCGACTTAGCATGCATGCATTGGAGAAGGAAATGGCAACCCACTCCAGTATTCTTGCCTGGAGAATCCCAGGGACGGAGGAGCCTGGTGGACTGCTGTCTATGGGGTTGCACAGAGTCGGACATGACTGAAGCGACTTAGCAGCAGCAGCAGCAGCAGACCAATATGGCTGTTAATCTCTACACAATATCATCTCAACATAGTACCGGCTGGGATACTTCTTCCGAAGTTGAGAGCCGAGCTAAAGTTTTCAAAATTCAAATTATAAATATATAAGCAAACATATTTATGTTTATAAAAAGATCAATAGCAGTATGTTATTCGTCAGTAGCAGCAATAAATTTTTGAGGCTGTATAGTCAGTCATCTGAACAAAAAATCAAGCACACTCCATTAAACAAAAAAAATGCCACATAAAAGACCTGCAAAATATATATTCTTCTCAAACATTTGAGAAAATTGATCGTTTAATGGGATATAAGCCACATCATAGCACATTTCAAAGGAACAGAACCATATAGACAATGTTATTTGCAATTAAGCTAATTTTAAAGTATAAAAAACTGTTTGGAAATGAAGATATAGATGTTTAAATAATTCATTATTAAAAGAAAGAATTATAAATATGTTTTGAATTAAGCAGTAGCAAAAGTACAAGATGTATGAGATACAGCTAAAATTTCACTTAGGAAATTTATAGCCTTAAATACACATATTTAATGTGTATATTTAATTATTAATTATTTAAATATTAAATAAGATGAAGTACTAAAAACTCATGTATGTGTGCTCAATCGTGTCTGACTCTTTGTGACCCCATGGACTGTAGCCCACCAGGTTCCTCTGCCAATGAGATTCTCCAGGTAAGAATATTGGAGTGGGTTGCCATATCCTACTCCAGGGGATCTTCCCAACCCAGGAATCAAACCTACATCTTTTGCATCTCCTGTGTAGGCAGCTGGATTCTTTACCACTGTGCCACCTGGGAATCTGTACTTTAGGATTACTATAATTTGCTTAATTTGACTGCCAAATGATAGTCACGGAATATATCAAAAATACTGTTATCTATTCTCTTTCAGAGAGCATTTGGGCTTTTCCAGTTTTTATTATAAAGTTGCTACAGACTTTATTATACATTTCTCTGCACTAAAATTTAAGAGTTTTCTTGGGTAAATATTTAAGGATAGACTTGTTAAAGAGTTGGGTTTGTGAACAACTGAAGTTGTTATATTCTTTATATTGCAGCAATGATTAAGAGATAAAGTCTACATTCCCTTCAACATTTGGGTTGTTGGACTCTTTAATATTTGCAAGTGAATGTGACATGTGAGTATGAAATGACACTTCACTGTGGTTTGAATTGTATTTCCCTACCACAACTGAGGATTAATATCTCTGCATGTGTGTATCAGCCATAATTGTTCCTGTTCACAGGTTTTGCTAATTCTTCTATTGTTTATCCTTTTCTTATAGCTTTTTTAATATTCTTATAAGTTCTTTTATATTCTTGATGTTAATGCTTTGAAAGTTATAGTTGCTATAAATACCATATCCCAATTTGAAACATATTTTTTATACTAAAGTATGTATAACCTAAAATCCTCATAAGTCAACAAAAGAGTCCAAAATGCAGTACTTGGGTACAATCTCAAAAATGACAGAATGATCTCAGTTCATTTTCAAGGCAAATCATTCCACATCACAGTGATCCAAGTCTATGCCCCAGCCACTAATGCCAAAGAAGCTGAACAGTTCATTATCATATGTAAAATAGACAGCAGTGGGAATTTGCTGTATTACACAGAGAGCTCAAATCCAGTGCTCTATGACAGCCTAGAGAGGTGGGATGCTATGGGAAGTGGAAAGGCAATTCAAGAGGAAGGGGACATGTGTACACTTACAGCTTATTTATGCTGATGCATGGCAGAAACCAACAATATTGTAAAACAATTATCCTTCGATTAAAAATAAATAAATTTTGAAAAATAAATAAAGATTAAATAATTCATGGATTTTACATAATAAAAATATTGTTTAAAAAAGACCTACAAGACCTTCTAAAATTAACACCAAAAAAAGGATTTCATTTTCATCACAGGGTACTGGTATGCAAAAGTAGGAAATTGAGATACACAGAAAGACAAGTAAATTTGGCATTGGAGTACAAAATGAAGCAGGACAAAGGCTAACAGAGTTTTGCCAAGAAAACGCACTGGTCCTAGCAAATACCTTTTTCCAACAACACAAAAGATGACTCTACACATGGACATTACCAGACGTCAATACCAAAATCAGATTGATTATATTCTTTGCAACCGAAGATGGAGAAGTGCTATACAGTCAGTGAAAACAAGACCCGGAGCTGACTGTGGCTCAGATCACGAGCTCTTTACTGCAAAATTCAGGCTTAAATTGAGGAAAGTAGGGAAAACTGTTAGACCGTTCATGTATGATCTAAATCGAATCCCTTATGATTGTACAGTGAAGGTGATGAATAAATTCAAGGGATTAGATCTGGTAGACAGAGTGCCTGAGGAACTACGGATGGAAGTTCATGAACTGTACAGGAACTGGTGACCAAAACAAGTTTAAAGCCATTTTTAAATGTACAATTAAGTGTATTTACATTGTTGTGCACCACTACTATTCATCTCTAAAACGTTTTCATTATCCCAGACTGAACTTACGTCCCATTAAACAGTTACTCCCCGTTCCCTCCTCTCCTGTACTTCCTAACCACTATTCTCCTTTTGTCTCTATGAATTTCCTCATTCTAGATAACTCATATAAATGGAATCATACATTTTTCCTTTTATGCTTGCCTTAGTACATGTGTCATAATGTTTTCAAGGTTCATTTGCGCTGTTCAGTAATATTCCACTGAATACATACCACATTTATCCATTCATCAGTTGATGGTAATGTACTTCAATCTTTTATTTTGAATAATGCTGCTATGAACATTGGTATACAAATATCTGTTCAAGTCCCTGCTTTCTGTAATACATATTTTTACTTTACTTAAAGTTTCTTTGATGAAAAGAGATATTACTTTTCCATAGTCATACTGAAAATCATTCCTACACCAAGATCAAGGAGGTGTTCACCTATGTTTTATTTACACAGTAATGTGAAGTAATACAATACTGATAAGCCCAAGAATACTATATACAATACAGTATTTTTCTTATAAAGTTAAAAACAATTTAAATGTCCTTTTAAAAGAATACACAAATGATGAAACAAAATTTTTAAATATTAAAGAAATGATTTAAAACAAGATTCAGGAGAGTGGTAGTCTGGAGGAGGGAGAGTAAGTAGATGGGTTAGGGTTTGGTGGGCTGCCGTCTATGGGGTCCCAGAGTCGGGCATGACTGAAGTGACTTAGCAGCAGTAGCAGCAGCAGCAGTAGCAGCCAAAAGTTAGAAAAGTATATTTTAACATATATATCTCTTAAAACAGTACAAAAATACAGCATACATAGGAAAATATGAAATACGGTTATAGAAAAATTACAAACTTCACTGAAAGACAAAGAGAATCTAAATAGATGTAAAGACACACTGATCATAGACTGGGAAAATTATTTTAAAGATGTCAGTTCTCTCTCAATTGATCTATAGACTCAAACCAATTCCAGTCAAAATCCTAAATAGATTGGTATGTATGTGCACACCCGCATGTACACACACACATGTGCAGGACTAGAACAGCATATCTAATAGTGTATGGAAATCACAGGGCCAAGAACAGCAAAGATCTACCAGATAGGAAAATGTCTTATAAAGCTGTAGTAATTAAGACTGTATAGGATTACTGCTTAAGGAGTTAATTATATATTAAGAAACGACAGCAAAACACACAAACTGTTCAACTTGGTTTTGTTTCTATATTCTTCATAATATATTTTTATTTTTCATATGGCATTAGGCTGTAATAAAAATAAAAAAAGAATGATTAAACAAATACAGACAAAAAGTCTTAATGGATGTCAAATTGAAAGGGATTTATGCTACAGGACTCTGTCCCTGCACTTTTTACATTTAATCTTCTTAATAAACAAAATGAAATAATGAAAGACTTAACTTTTAAAATTATCTTCCAGTTATTTTTCTTTAAATTTGCATATAATATGCATTTTATAAAACATTTTATAGGCATAATTATATTTAATCTTTTTAACAAACTTATGAAATGAAGAGAAAATGTAATTTGGGGTGGAATAAGTTGGAACCTATTATTGCCTAAAGCCAACAGGATGTAGTGGCCTGCATCAGGTTTAAAAAATAAATTATGTAAATACAAATGGAAGGAATCTAGTTTAATGGTAATTTTTTAAATGGAGCTGAAAAGGAGTCTTCATATGCAAAGAGATAATGCTAAATAGGATTAATGAAAGTCTTTTAGTCTGTTTAATAGTAGCAAAATATGCATTTCAAGGGAAGTGATGGCAAGCTGTATGTTGCATTGGTCAGATAATACTAGGAATGCTGTGTTCAGTTCTAGGTACCATATTTTAAAGCACATTAATAAACTGAAGAAAGACCAAGATGATTAGAAAATTAAACTGTCAGAAGAGGAATGGTTGAGATTAGCCTGGAACACGAATGCTCTCATCAAATATTTTTAAAGGTATCATGTAAAAAGAGAGATTGTATTATTTAACTTTGACTCAGAGAAGAGATATATGGTCAACAGATGAAAATTACAATAATGCATATTTCAACTCTAAGTAAAGGGAGAACTTTTCTACTAATTCACTGTTCAACTTAACCTCAAGGTTTGGTATTGTGCAGATTAAATAACCAGATAAGTGCCTAATTTTTTCATTCTTATTTACTGGAGCATAACCTGCACAGAGTAAAGTGTACTGATCTTAGATGTACAGCTCAATGAATTTTTTATGATTTATTCAAATCAACATAGAGTACATTTTCCAGAACCCCAGAGATGAAGACTGTACTCTTATGGAGTTCACAATCTCAAAGAGAAGACAGCATTGCTGCTGCTGCTAAGTCACTTCAGTCGTGTCTGACTCTGTATGACCCCAGAGACGGCAGCCCACCAGGCTCCCTCGTCCCTGGGATTCTCCAGGCAAGAACACTGGAGTGGGTTGCCATTTCCTTTTCCAATTCATGAAAGTAAAAATGAAAGTGAAGTCGCTCAGTCGTGTCCGACTCTTCGCGACCCCACGGACTGCAGCCCACCAGGCTCCTCCATCCATGGGATTTTCCAGGCAAGAGTACTGGAGTGGGGTGCCATTGCCTTCTCCGGAAGATAGCATTAGAGAGGTACAATACCACACAATAAGACTTTGTCACAATACAGTGTGACAAAGGGAAGGTTCAGAAGGTTCTTTGAGAGCATATAACATGGAATTTAACCGACCTAGGGATAATATCAAGTATCCCAAGAATGAGACATTTACACAAAGACTTGAGAGATGGGAGAAGCTAACCTGGCAAAGGATGAGTCTGTTTTGGAGTTTTTTTGCAAGATGGGCACAGTATGTACCCAAAGAGCAAGAGAGAGCATGGAATGTTCAAGAAACAGAAACAACTAGGAAGAGAAAGACAGAAAATAAAAAATTCAGGTAAATAAGCACCAGGCAGTTGCATTATTTTCTCTTAGCTGATTTTAAATAGCTTCTATTATCTTCATATAATATTGATGAGAAATAAATTAATTGACCCGAACAAATAAACAAAAGAATACGATAATTTTTCTTCTCATGTCTGAGTTTCCCAGAACCTTCTGTTAGACCAAAGGTCCCTTTTCTAACTGTCCTCTCAACTCTTGCTTTTGTTTTATTTCCTGCATCTCCTGATATCTGGTTCTGTAGTCTTTAAAACAAGAGTTATCTTTTACTTACTCAAGGATGAGACAGAAAAAGCAGTTTCACCAAAGTGTTATTCATTAACTATAAAATAAAAAATGTACACATTAATAAAAGTATTAATAGTTACCATAGGTTAAAACTTCAAAACTTTTGGGGCAGTCCTTTCAATTACATCTACACTTTTTGTGGCATGCCCTGATTATAACTTCCCATAAATTGCAATAATAACTAAAAAATTCATTGAACACTTACTCTGACAAGGAACTGTTCTAAGATCTTGACATGTATTTATGTCATTCTTACAACAATCCACAGGGTAGGTACTATCACCAGCTTATGCACACATACTCAGTTGCTCAGTCATGTCTGACTCTGCAATCCTATGGCCTCTAGCCCTCCTAGCTCCCTGGTCCATGGGATTCTCCAGGTAAGAATACCGGAATGGGTTGACATTCCCTCCTCCAGGGGATCTTCCCAATCCAGGGATCAAACCCAGGTTTCCTGCATTGTAGGCAGATGCTGTACCACCGGACCACCTGGAAGGCCTTATCTTCCAGATGAGGAAATTGCTCAGTGTAGCAGAACTAGTAAGAAATAGAGTCTAAACCAGGATCTGCTTCAGATTCTCCAGTTCTAAGAGAGTACTTATTAATGACAATAATGAAATAATTCTAACTTAGAAAATACCTACTTTGCAGAATTTCATACATATATCATTGAGGCCATTCACAGAGAGAGTACTTGCAGAATGTTATATATCTTTTTCTTGGATAAATAAGCCCTATTGCATAAATAAGCCCCATAAGAATTTCTGAAAAAGGACAATGGCCAACAGAATTATCATAAAGAACTTTGTAAATCATAAAGTACTGGGGAAAATATATAAAATATTATTGATATGTAATTCAAAACCTCTATAAGTTATTCTTATTTATGGACATAATGTTTTAGCCTGTAGGATGAATTTTTATGATAAGACTATCAGGTGATTCCGGTAATAGATACAGGAGTCAATCTGGAGACTGAGATGACCTTTCTGTATCCTTTAAACAAACGTTAAAACCAAGCGTCTCTTCTTTCCTCTAACTCCATATTGTAGTTACATAATTTAATGTATGTATCTATGAACATTTATCCTCCCCAACCTATTAGCAAATACAGAGTCTGAATTGTTGAGGAGGGCAGGTAGTTTCAAGGGGCTAAGCATTAGTGACTGCTTTGGTTTCACACTGTTCTAGTCGGTCCTCTGAACAATAAATAGCTCTGCATGCGTGTTCAGTCGCTTCAGTTGTGTTTGACTTTTTGTGACCCTATGGACTGTAGTCCACCAGGCTGCTCTGTCTGTGGAATTTTCCAGGCAAGAATACTGGAGTGGGTTGCCATTTCCTCCTTCAGGGGATCTTCCCAACCAAAGGATCAAACTTTTGTCTCCTGAGTCTCCTGCACTGCAGGCAAATTCATTACTGCTGAGCCAGTGGGGAAGCCCAAATAGTTTTGTATGTATATCCTAATGAGCTCAAGCCTCAAGAGGTCCCACAGACATTTCAGCAAGGTGCTTTCATTTGGTACAAACCCCAGATTACTGTTAGAAGGCTGTTTTATTTTTGAATGGCTGGAACACATACTACCTTTTAAAACTATAATTAACGATTGTTTTCTTAAGCATCAGTCATTGAATTTGGACATATGCCACCTCTGGATTTGTTTATATAAATTTGTATTTGAGAATATTAATAGTGGAATATAATCTACAGTCTTCATTCACGCAAATTGAAGTAAATTATAGTTCACCAAACTGCTGTACTGAGGAAAATAGAAATGGTTGTAGATTTCATAGAGTAAACAAAATATTCCAAAAATAATTAGATTTGTTACCTTAAAAAGCCAGTTGTTTCTCAAAAGTGATCAATATTAAACAAAGACACTTTCATCTCAAGTTATATTTCATTGACTTTATAGTTATCAATCTTATTTTTCCCCCCACAATTTATTTTTAAAAAGATGGTCTTTTTATTTATTTTTCTGGGGAAAAAGCAATGTACAAAGAAGAAAACGAAAACACATATGGATGTGTAAATTTCATTTGTAGAAAGTTATATGTCACTTCTGTTTTATGATTTATTAACTAACAATACAATTTATTTACTATAGAGGAGTTGATGTATTTTAAAACTGTACGAAATAAAATCAGTTTTTTTACTCGCTTGTTTTGTTTTGCTTTTGAAGTAATGGTCCCTTGAATAAACTAAATTTATTAGGAAACATCCTTTTTAAGTTTCCACTGTTCTATGCTAACTTAAGTTTAAATTCTTCTATGCATATACAAAGCACATGTAAATGCTCACATAATATACAAGTTTCTTACATACTAAGTTTATATTGAAAAAGACAAAGAACATATTCACTTCTCAATATAAAACTAAAAAAACAAAAACTTTAAAATCTGTGTTTATCCCTGATTAAGATGACTGATAAGATCTTCCTGGAAGCTAACAATTACACAAACATGGAAATTAAGAACTGTTCTCTAAAATAAAATTGCAATCAAAATGTTTATCAATAAAAGTGTACAGATCTCTGTTTCAAAAATTTTCAGAGTTAACTAGAAGCAATTCAAATTTGATTCCAAACCATTTTGTACCATTATACAACCAAAAAAAAGTTCCCCAAAAGCTGATGAAATCTATAGTGTATTAGATTGCTTTATGTAAGCTCAATTTAGGGAGAGGGGGAAGTCACCAGGGGTTGACTTTTAATGCTAATTTTGATTTCTAATGCTTACAATAAATTAAGTCAACCACTTTCCAAGTTCTGGACTGCCACACATGAACTAAACTTCTCTGTGGGGATAAAACACTTTAGAAGCTATAATTCCTACAGAGTGTTTTGATTATTTTATACAAACTAAACTCAAACAGCAAAAAATTTCACAAGGGAAACAGTTGTGTGGTTTAAGGCCACATAATCTGTTTTCAACCCTTGTCTTTGCCTCGAGTTAAAGGCATATTCATTAACTTGAAACAATAAACTCAAACTTGAACATTTCTGGAAAGAATTCAAATCAGGACTTTGGCAAGATCAATGCCAAATATTACATACAGGCTCAATATGATTTTATACAGATGTATAGGACATATAGGCGATGTAGGCAATGCCAAAGTTTTAAATGAGCAACAGATATATTGCACATCATTGGTTTATATATGTGCACTACATCTTCTTCGCCATAGACGCAGTTGTTTCCAGCTTTCATTGTATTCTAGCTTTTTCTTCCTTTAAAAAAAAAAAACTGGAGCATAGTTGCTTCATACTGCTGTGTCAGTATCTGCTGTACAACAAAGTCAATCAGCCCTATTCATACATACATACCTCTTTTGGGGATTTCTTTCCCATTTAGGTCACCACAGAGCACTGAGTAGAGTTCCCTGTGCTAAACAGTAGGTTCTCATTAGTTATCTATTTTATATACAGTGGTGTATATATGTCAGTCCCAATCTCCCAATTCATCCCACTGCCCACTTTCCTCTTTAGTATCCATACATTTGTTCTCTACATCTGTGTCTAGTCTCTATTTCTGCTTTGCAAGTAAGATTATCTATACTGTTTTTCTAGATTCCAGGCATACAAATTAATATATGATAAACTTATTCTCTTTTTGACTTACTTCATGCTGTATGACAGTCTCTAGGTCCATCCACATGTTCACAAATGACACAATGTCATCCCTTTTTATAGCTGAGTAATACTCCACTGTGTATATGTACCACATCTTATTTATTCATTCCTCTGTCAATGGACAAATTGTTTAGTCTCCATATGCTTGTGTTTTTTTACAGTTTTTTTTTTTTCCTGTAATTGGTTTCTAATCTCAGCATTGCGGTTGGAAAAGTACTTCATACAATTTCAGTTTCCTTAAATTTACCAAGGCTTGATTTGTGACCCAAGATGTGATCTATACTGGAGAATGCTCCATGTGCACTTGAGAAGAAAGCATATTCTGCTGCTTCCAGATGACATGTCCTATAAATAACCACTAAGTCTATCTGGCCTAATGTATCATTTAAGGCTTGGATTACCTATTAATTTTCTGTCTGGATGGTCCATCTATTGGTGTAGGTGGAGTGTTAATGTCCCTCACTATTATTGTGCTACTGTTGATTTCCACTTTAATGGCTATAAACATTTGCCTTATGTATTGGGGAATTTCTATACTGGGTGCATAAATATGTACAATTGTTATATCTTCTTGGATTGATCCCTTGCTCATTATCTAGTATTGTTCTTCCTTGTCTGTTATATTAGTCTTTATTTTAAAGTCTATTTTGTCTGATACTAGTACTGTTACTCTGACTTTCTTTTGATTTCTATTTACATGGGATATCTTTTCCATCCCTTCACTTTCAGTCTATATGTGTCCCTAGGCCTGAAGTGGGTCTCTTGTAGACAGTATATATATGAGCCTTGTTTTTGTATCCATTCAGCCAATCTGTACCTTTTGATTAGAGCATTTAATCTATTTACACTGAAAATAATTATCGATATGTATGTTTCTATTACCATTTTCTTAATTGTTCTGGCTTTTATTTTTTTCTTGGTATCATTTTATTCTCTTGTGTTTCGTGCCTAGAGAAGTTCTATTAGCATTTGTTGTAAAGCTGGTTTGGTAGTGTTGAATTCTCTTTGCCTTTGCTTGTCTATAAAGCTTTTGATTTCTCCATCAAATCTGAATGAGATCCTCGGTGGGTAGAGTAACCTCAGTTGTTGGATTTCCCTTTTCATTCCTTTAAATATATCCTACCACTCCTCCTGGGCTGTAGAGTCTCTGCTGAAAAATTAGCTGATAACATTACAGGGATTCTCTGGTATGTTATTTGTCGCTTTTCCCTAGCTGCTTTTAATATTTTTTCTTTGTATTTAATTTTTGTTGGTTTAATTAATTTAAATTTAGTTTAATGATTTTGCTAATTTGCATGTCACCGTGTTTCTTCTTGGGTTTGTCCTGTATGGGACTCTCTGTGCCTCCCAGACTTCTGTAACTACTTCCTTTCCATGTTGGGAAAATTTTTTATTATAATCTCTTCAAATATTTTCCCAGACCCTTTAACTTTCTCTTCTTCTTTTGGGACCCCTATAATTCAAATATTGGGGTGTTTAATGTTGTCCCAGAGATCGAGACTGTTCTCATTTACTTTCATTCTTCTTTCTTTATTCTGCTCTGTGGCAGTCACTTACACCATTCTGTCTTCTATCTAACTTCTCTGTTCTTCTTCTTCAGTTATTCTGCTATTTATTCCTTGTAATGTATTTTCCATTTCAGTTATTGTGTTGTTTATCACTGATTGTTCCTTATTTCTTCTAGGTCCTTGTTAAACATTTCTTGTATCATCTCAATCTGTGCCTCCATTTTATTTTTGAGATGTTGGATCATCTCTACTATCATCACTCTGAATTCTTTTTCAGGTAGATTGCCTATTTCCTCTTCATATATTTGGTCTTATTGGTTTTTTGCCTTACTCCTTAGTCTGCAACATGTTTCTCTGTCATCTCATTTTGTCTAATTTACTCTTTGTGGTCCCCTTTCCACAGGCTGCAGGATCACAGTTCCTCTTGCTTGTGTGGTCTTCCCCTTTGTGGGTAAGGTTGGTCTAGGGGCTTGTGTAGGCTTCTTGGTGTGGGGGACTAGCGCCTGTGTTATGGTGGGTGGAACTGGGACTCTTCCCTCTGCTGGACAGGGTCACATCAGGTCGTGTGTTTTGGGGTGTCTGTGAGTTTAGTATGATTTTAGACAGTCTGTCCACTGATGGGTGGGGCTTTGTTCCTGTTTTGCTGGTTGTTCAGTGTGAGGTGCCCAGCACCATCCCACAGGCAGTTAGGTGAAGCCAGATCTTGGCGTTGAGACAGACATCTCTGGGGGAGTGTACAGCAATTAATATTCCATGGACCCAGGAATTCTCTGGTGGTCCAGCATCCTGAACTTGATGTTCCCACTCCAGAGGTCCAGGCCCAACCGCTGGCCATGTAACCCAGAGCCTGCAAGTTGTGCAGCAGGGCCAGAGCAAAAAGAAAAAGAAAAGAAAAGAAAAACAGACAAAGAAAACATAGGACAAATAGCAAAAAGAAAAACAAACAACACAAAAAGAGAAAAAAGAAAACAAACCAACAAACTAATCCCAAGACAATTAAATGATGAAAACAAATGCAAACCAACAGAAACAAACAACAACAACAAAAAAAAACAGACAAAATAGAAAAAACAAGAGAACAAAGAACTTAAAAATAAAAACAATCTATCAAAACTGAGCTAACAAAAACAAAAAAATAGTAAAACAAGAATGGAAAGCAAACTAAAAAAGCAAAGCTAGAACAGACAAAAACAAATGAACAAAAAAATCACAGAGCAAAAACAAACCAAAAAAAAAAAAAAAACTCCACAAAGCAAAACAAAAAAAAAAAAAAACAGAATTTTAAAAAAATATTTAAAAAGTAATAAATAATAAAAACAATCACAACAACTGAATGAAACAGATAAAAATAATAATAAGAAGAAGAATGTTTTCCTGGGGCCTCTGCTATCAGTGTCCTTGTCCCCACAGTGAGCCACAGTCAACCTCCACCTCTCCAGGTGAGCCTCCAATACCTCTAGGTAGGTCTCTGTCGGCACTGTGGGGGCAACTCAGGCTCTGACCTGGCCAAGTCCCACATGTACTTTCCCCCAAGTCCACTGCTGCTAAAGCTAGACCAGTCTCTTTTGTAGGAATACTCGTCTATTCAGATGTTCTACAGGTGTAGAGTAGTTACTAAGCAGATCACAGGGATATAATCCACGACTTGCACAGCTGCCCAGAAATTTCTGTTCCTCTTAGTCTCACTGCCCCTGGAGTTCAGTTTTGGTTTTGGCCCCACTTCTGTGTGTGCGCCACCATCAGGGGTCTGTTCCCTACCCCAGTGAGAGGGGGCAAAAGAAGTGGCTAACGGAGGCACCCTGACTCAGGCTGAGGAGAGGTACAGTGGCCACGACTGGAGTAATGCACAAAGTGCCTGAAGTGCCAGAGTAGATTAAAAAAATAACTGCACATTTGATAGTCAAAAAGGAATGACACAGTCTAAGTAAGCAACTTCGTAACACCTTAGCCAAAAGTGATGGAATTAAATAAGGCGTTCACATGAAGAAATAAAAAAGGAAAAAATGTATTTTTTAATGGATAAGAATCTTTTTTTCTTTGCTATAAAATGAATGTCAGTTAAATTTTGGGGAAAGATGCAGCATATTGAGTTAAATTTAATAAGATGCAGCATATTGAAAAGAGAAGGAAAACATGATAGCAATGAGTAGAAAAAAAGAAAAAACCTAGAAAACTATGAGGCTAAGGAAGGAAGAAATTATGTTCACAAGTAAAAGCAGTCCACAGCTCAGCATATATTTCACTCAGGAGTGTCTAAAACAAAATCAGACAGTTGCGCTCACTCAAACATAAAAGAAATCAATGAACAGGAAAGAGAATAATGAAACTTGTTGATTCCAATGAAACTTGTTGATAATTTTTCAAAATTATCTCTCTAACTCTAGTTGCACATTTCCCTTTGTGATAGCAAGGTTGAAAATCACTAATTAATACTGAACTAGCAATTGTATATTTTTTGAAGAATTATATGTCCAACTTTTTTTTAAGTTAGACTACTGTAACAAAGTCAAGACACAACCAAAGAAAATGCCATTTAATTAAATAGAGGTTTGCCAAAATGAAGCCCATCATTTCTATTCAATCTCTCTATTGAGGTTTCTATTCATCTATTCAATCTAAAGACTTTTCAAAATTTTATTGAACTATAAACAAAGCATCCACTGCCACCATCATTCCCACACCCCATGTCACCCCTAATCCAAAACACTAAGAATTTTTAGAATATTTGTTAAATAAGGCCTACCTCTATCTATATTTTCCATATCAGACACATATTTACTGCACACATGCACGCATGAAAGACACCAGTCTAGACCCATTGTTATATGTTCTACTTTATTATCATATTACTGAGTATTAAGACGTATACTTTTTAACAGTCTCTAGGTTCATACTGTTTAACAGTCTCTAGGTTCATTCACCTCACTAGAACTGACTCAAATGTGTTCCTTTTTATGGCTGAGTAATATTCCATTGTGTATTTGTGCCATAATTTCTATGTGTCATCTGTCCACGGACATCTAGGTTGCTTCCATGTCCTAGTTATTGTAAATAGTGCTGCCATGAGTAGTACATGTGTCTTTTTGAGTTATGATTTTCTCAGGGCATATGCCCAGTAGTGGGATTGCTGGGTCATATGGTAGTTTTATTACCAGATTTTTTTTTAAAGGAATCTTCATACTGTTCTCCATATAGGCTGTATCAATTTACATTCCCACTAACAGTACAAGAGGGTTCCTTTTTCTCCAGACCCTCTCTAGTATTTATTGCTTGTAGGTTTTTTGATGATGGTCATTCTGATTGGCCTGTTATACAGAGTGAAGTCAGAAAGAGAAAAACAAGTTTTGTATATTAACATGTATATGTATGGAATCCAGAAAAATACTGATGAACCTATTTGCAGGGCAGAAATAGAGATGCAGGCATATGAAGAGACTTTGGACACAGGGAGGGAAGGAGAGGGTGGGACAAATTAAGAGAGTAGCCTTGAGACATACATTACCACATGTAAAACAGACAGCTAATGAGAAGTTGATGGATAACACAGGGAGCTCAACTGGTGCTCTGTGACCCTAGAGGGGTAGGGGAGGTTCAAGAGGGAGGGGACATATGTATACATATATGGCTGATTTATGTTGTTGTATAGCAGAAGTCAACACAATATTGTATATCAATTATCTTCCAATTAAAAATAAAAATTTAAAAACCATAGTAATATCATTATACCTAAAAGTGAACAATATTTTCTTTATACAATGAATAATCTAGTCATTGCTTAAAGTTCCCAGGTAGTCTGAAATTTATTAATTTCACTGAATCAAGATTCAAACAAGGCCCATATACTATAATTATTGGTAATTAAATATTATAATATTTAATGCAAAAAAGTTTAATGTTGTGGAAGTGTATTTCAGGTCCCCAAACACAGTATACCTTATACCATAAATGTACCACAAATTCAGTATTGCCTCAAAGTCTTCTACTTCTTCTCTACTGTATTCTTAGTAGAGAATTTTTTTACCCACTCATTTAGTAGACCAGGATTTATCAAGTACCTATGAAAGAGATGGGAATACCAAACCACCTGACCTGCCTCTTGAGAAATCTGTATGCAGGTCAGGAAGCAACAGTTAGAACTGGACATGGAACAACAGACTGGTTCCAAATAGGAAAAGGAGTACGTCAAGGCTGTATATTGTCACCCTGCTTATTTAACTTCTATGCAGAGTACATCATGAGAAACGCTGGACTGGAAGAAACACAAGCTCGAATCAAGATTGCCGAGAGAAATATCAATCACCTCAGATATGCAGATGACACCACCCTTATGGCAGAAAGTGAAGAGGAACTCAAAAGCCTCCTGATGAAAGTGAAAATGGAGAGTGAAAAAGTTGGCTTAAAGCTCAACATTCAGAAAACGAAGATCATGGCATCTGGTCCCATCATTTCATAGGAAATAGATGGGGAAACAGTGGAAACAGTGTCAGACTTTATTTTTAGGGGCTCCAAAATCACTGCAGATGGTGACTGCAGCCATGAAATTAAAAGATGCTTACTCCTTGGAAGGAAAGTTATGATCAACCTAGATAGCATATTCAAAAGCAGAGACATTACTTTGCCAACAAAGGTCCATCTAGTCAAGGCTATGGTTTTTCCTGTGGTCATGTATGGATGTGAGAGTTGGACTGTGAAGAAGGCTGAGCGCTGAAGAATTGATGCTTTTGAACTGTGGTGTTGGAGAAGACTCTTGAGAGTCCCTTGGACTGCAAGGAGATCCAACCAGTCCATTCTGAAGGAGATCAGCCCTGGGATTTCTTTGGAAGGAATGATGCTAAAGCTGAAGCTCCAGTACTTTGGCTACCTCCTGCGAAGAGTTGACTCATTGGAAAAGACTCTGATGCTGGGAGGGATTGGGGGCAGGAGGAGAAGGGGACGACAGAGGATGAGATGGCTGGATGGCATCACTGACTCGATGGACGTGAGTCTGGGTGAACTCCGGGAGTTGGTGATGGACAGGGAGGCCCGGCGTGCTGCGATTCATGGGGTTGCAAAGAGTCGGACACGACTGAGCGACTGAACTGAAGTGAACTGATGATATACCAGGCACTGGCCCTGTTAATAGACTTTCATGAACCCTGACCTTGAGAAGCCTAGTAGCACTTAGTATTCTGGCACACAGTATTCTGACAAGTTTCAATATAATATGGTAACTGCTAGGATATGGAAGGGCTTCCCTCGTGGTTCAGATAGTAAAGAACTGCCAGCAATGCAGGTGACCTGGGTTCAATCCCTGGGTTGGGAAGGTCCCCTGGAGAAGGAAATGGCAACTCACTTCAGTTTTCTTGCCTGGAGAATCTCATGGACAGAGGAGCCTGGCAGGCTATACTCAGCAGGGTTGAAAAGATTCAAACACTACTGAGTGACTTTTACTCTTTCCATTTGTTAACTTGTTTATGCCTCCCTTTTTTTTTCAATCTACAAAATAAGGATTATTATAGTTCCCATTTCATAGGTATGTTATAAGGATTAAAGAGACCTCTTTGCACAGTGTTTTGCTCTTAACTGATGCTCAATAAATATAGCCAATTATTATATTAAATGCCAAGAAATTTGAGTTGATTCAGAGTGAATCTATTTCCTCATAGTGTATTTTCAGGTAAGTCTTTAAGGTTGTAAGTGGAAATTAGTGACAAGTTTTAAGTTACATTCCTTTTTCTTAAATCCATAGAATATATTGAGTAGGCTCTCTGCATGATTGTGTGAAGATAAAGTCAAATTTGGAACAAAGCAAAAAGCCAGTAAAACTATAGGCATCTAGGTATTTTTTAATATTCAGATCATAATAGAGAAACAAATATGTGGCTTATTTTTAGATCTTATTTTTTCCTGTATATTTGTCTGTTAATCTGCATTTACTATTTGAGAGTATATTCTGGACAGGTAACCATGTATAATCACAGTTTGCTAGCTACTGTGGAAACCTGACTGACTTTCCTAGCTGTTTCTGCAAGATTTCTTAGTTACTGCATTCTATGGAATTTTAGGAATACAATACTGTAAGGCATCTGCAGTCTCTGGGTTAGCCAGACATGTGAACAACCTCAAGAAAATGCATCTATGTGTTCTAGGCAGTTGCCAACATTATTTCATAAGACTTCTACCAAGAGCTAGCACTATTTTATAAGTCAAATAAGGATTAAGTAAATCATTTTTGTAACATTGATTAGAGGATTTCTGTAACATTGTCCAATATCCTTGGTTATTATTTCAATGAGTTGCTTAATTTAAAGATAATATTTAAGCTTCTCCTGTGCTTTAAGCCTCACATCTTAATTTTTTATGTTCCAGCTTCCCAAAGTTTATGTATAAAATGTCTCATTTTCTCTATGGTCTTTACTAAGAATTCCAGACTGTATGGTCTTCCTTCCTTGAACTCAACTACCATTTTGGCAGTTTGGTTTTGTTTCTTGTGAGTTTTTTTTTTTTTTTTTTTTTGTATAATAGATTCTTTGACAAATTTTTCCAGCTTTATGGAGGCATAGTTGATGAAATTATAATGGGTTTATACACATTTAACATATACAGTGTGATGATTTGATATATTTATACATATATATTGTAAAAGGATTTCCACAATGAAGTTAATTAACACATGCTTCTCTTCACATAGTTACCTTTATTTGCTTATTTATTTATATTGGAGCAAACTCTTAAGATCTGCTCTCTTTGTAGATTTTCATTATACAAAACAGTATTATTAACTGTAGTACTATGCTGTTCATTAGAACCTTAGAACTTATTCACCTTATAATTTAAAGTTTGTGTCCTTCTTTCAACCTCCCCCCACTTCCCTCACTCTCCAGGCCCTCACAATCCCCATTCTCCTCTTTATTTCAATGAGTTCAATTTCCTTTTTTAGGTTCAACATATAAGTGTTTCCATGCAGTATTTGTCTTTCTCTGTCTGGTTTATTTCACTTAGCATAATGCCCTCCAGATTCACCCATGTTGTTGCAAATGGCAGGATTTCCTCCTTTTATAAGGTTAATATTATCCCATTGTGTGTGTGTGTGTGTGTGTGTGTGTGTATACACATACCAAACTGACAATTCTTTTTTCTGCCTTTAGTTATTCTTTAAAAGTCTTAAATGTATAGGTCTCACAAAATTTTAATCTACCTAATGTCAGTGAACTTGTTTTCACAGGATAACCTCAAAATAGCACAACTCTATTTTTGAACAAGCATTGCAAAAAGCAGTATGCCTAGATGAAAGTTCTCTTCAAAGTACTCACTCTGGGATTTGGTCCCTGTTCAACACTGCTGCCATTTATAGTGTTATGAAGCCTATGGCACATTATTCTGCACAGCCCCAGAAATAAAGAATTTTCTTTCTTTGAAAATCAAATTTACTTTCAAAACAGTCAGTAGCTGTCATCAAATCTAGTACTATATTAAATGAGTAAGCAAGGTAGTAGTCAGACTGACTTTTGTAGTTCAAATCATTCTGAATATAATTCTTGAAAAAACAGCTTCTTAAAAGTTTCCAGTGCAGTAACTTTCAGCCTCCTATTGTTTTGACGTTGTCGTAGACTTTACTTATTTTTATATATCATTTTAGGACTGTTTGTTTTTAGTCTTGTATCTCCCCCTATACTTTTCCTCAGTGCTACGTAAAATGAAGACACATGATGGGCACCCAACCAATGTCTATAATACAAAACTTCTCTACCCTTCTTTCTGTAGGAGGCAACCAGCAATCAGAAAGAGACATAATAAAAACCACCTGGGCAATTCCAACCAACTTAGAGTCCTTGGATTGAAATTAGTGGTTCCATTTCCATCAGAAATTGCTTTTTTATTTGTTTGTTTTCTTCCATTTTTAGACTCAAAGACACCCATTCTGATACCTAGTTAAAAATTCTAGACAAGTTTGGGTTTCAAGTTCCAGAAAACTAAGATAAAACTGCCAGAATACTATGCCCAGATTCTCTTGGCTTTACCTCCTGTGCAGCTTTTACCTCCTGTCCACTGCTGTGCTTGGCCAGGTGACAAAAACAGTTGCAGGGGAGACAAAACCTATCCTGGCACAGGCTCTGAGGCTGGCACCCTCTCTTTAGGACTCTCATCATTCTGGCATGTGGGCCATGCTAGACTGACATGACAAAGCGAGGCAGCGGTAGAGGGTAGAGGGAAAGAAGAGTTAAACTCTCTGCCCTTGATTGAGCTCTGCTTCCAACTGTCTCCAACCTCTGCAATTTGGTAACCTTTTTTCACTCTTGTCCTGGAAATTCCTGTGGGAATGGTGGAGTTCTGGAACCACAGTCCTACAAATGGGAAGAGAGTCTGCTGTTGCCGAGTCGCTTCAGTCGTGTCTGACTCTGTGCGACCCCACGGACTGCAGCCTACCAGGCTTCTCCGTCCATGGGATTCTCCAGGCAAGAACACTGGAGTGGGTTGCCATTTCCTTCTCCAGGGAAGAGAGGACATAGGCTTAAATAACCCAAAGATGAGCGAAAGGAAAAAAAAAAAAAAAGAGGTAGAGAAAAATAAAAAGAAACTGAAGAAAAAAGATCAACCAAGGTTGGATGAAGGAGGATGCAATGGCAGATCCAAGAATAAAGATGAGCAAATAGAAATTAGCATTTTTGTTTGTTTGTTTGTTTGTTTTAATAGAGATAATAGAGATGGGGAAATAAAATAGCAAAACAAAGAAAAAAGCATGCCTGAAAATTCATGTGAATACTGCCTGTTGTAGGAGGAGTTTTCCAACCATCTTTTATCCTCAGCAGTTACTCTCCAAGGTAATGCCCCTACACCTAGGTCTAAGTTAGGCATTAACAGCACAGACTTTAGAACCAGACTTCCCTAGAAGTTACAGAGGAAGGCAGAAATATCCAGACTAACTCAACTATACCCTCACCAAATAGTAGGAAAAGTATAGGCTTTGAAGTCAGATAGAACGGGGCTTCTTCCTTAGCCTTCTATTTGCTAGCTGTGAAATTCTTGAAAAATGTATTAATTATATGAGGCTCAGTTTCCTCATCTACAAAATTAGGGTAACAATGTCTACTTCACTAGGTAGCCATGAAATTCAAAGACCTTATTTCAGTGCCTGGTCAAGTAAGCATTCACCAAATGTCATTTCCCTTCCTCTTAGAAATAGTAAACACTAAACAACTCAAGTGGCAGCAGTAAACACTAAACAAAATGAACCATTCTTGAACCAAGTAACTTTGTCTAGTCTACAGCCAAAGTCAGTTTTTCATAGTGTGCCTTTTTTAAATTCAAAAAGCCACTTTAGCCACTACTGAGACTTAATTTGATCTTGTTCCAGAGGATCACAGTCCCAGGAGTGTATCATCTCAGCACAGAGTTAAAACCATATTCACTGCAAGTTGGAGAAATAAAATAAACAGGTAATAAATAGCTTTTGTTTTTCTTTTTGTTTGCTGTTACAGTCTGCTTACCTCCTCTTTTGATAAGCAAGTTGTAGAATGTCAGGCCTTCAAATGAGTTTGGTCAATTTTTACCCATTCCTTTTTGCTATAAGTCTATATCAAGTATCAGTTCAGTTCAGTTCAGTTTAGTCGCTCAGTTGTATAATGGAAGGGAAATAAAGCATCCCAAAGTTCTATATTATTTTTTCAATGAGAAGTAGTTTTTTCTGACTGAGGATGTGCTGTGTCATTATACCAGAAGAGGTTTGTGAACTAGGGGAACAGAAATCCTTATAAATATAGTATTCATTTATTTCCTGTGGAAATACTACTTGTTATAACTTTATCAGAAAGCTAACACTTTATTGCCTCAAATGAGGGTATCTGTAGATAGACATAATACTTATGGTTGGAATCAGAGAAAACTGTGATTAATAAAACTAGTAAGCTCAAGATATGTGAAAGTTCATGGGTGACTAGCAAAGCCTTAGAATCAGATGGACAAATATAATCTTTACAGCCAGAGTGGTCCATGTAAGCAGAAGAAAGCACAGAGTTGAGTGACTGACACTGGAACCAAGCAAAAATCCCTAACAGGTGACTTGTGACCTCTACTTATGGGAGAAGTGTCTAAAAAACATACAGCCTTGGTGTATGGAAGAGAGGAAGAGAGTGGTGCTGCAAACATAATGCACAAATGTGTAGATACAAAGAAAAAGGAGAGCTACCGGCTAGAAATGAGAGGTCACCACAAGAGTTGCAGGAACAGAAAAGAATCAGAGATATGTTGGCCTTACATATATTGAATAAAACAAAAAACTTTCATTCATTTAACAAATATGTATTGAGCACCAACCAGGTGTTAGATAAGGCTACAAAGATGAAAACACAATGCTTGCCAACAAAAGGTACAGTAAGGAAAGAAACATGTTTAGTGGGGCTTCTCGGGTGGCGCTAGTGATAAAGAATCTGCCTGCCAATAGAGGGGACACAAGAGATGGGGGTTCAGTCCCTGGGTCAGGAAGATTCTCTGGTGAAGGAAATGGCAATCCACTCCAGTATTATTGCCTGGGAAATCTCATGGACAGAGGAGCCTGTTGGGTTATAGTCCATGGGATCTCAAAGAGTCAGATGCCACTGAGCACATACACAGGAGGAAAGAATCCTAGCCCTACTGAAACTAGATGGATGAGGTGTTTTCTAAGCAGACAAAAGAGGTGGATTCTAGCAAGAAGCACCTATATCTTTAAATTTTCCAAAGTGTGAGAAAGTAATCAATGTTTGTGGAACTTAAATTGGTACTGAATGGCAAGAGAGTTTCAGAAAAACATCTATTTCTGCTTTATTGATTATGCCAAAGTCTTTGACTGTGTGGATCACAATAAACGGTGGGAAATTCTGAAGGAGATGGGAATATCAGACCACCTGACCTGCCTCTTGAGAAACCTGTATGCAGGTCAGGAAGCAACAGTTAGAATTGGACATGGAACAGACTGGTTCCAAAGAGGAAAAGGAGTACATCAAGGCTGTATATTGTCACCCTGCTTATTTAACTTATATGCAGAGTACATCATGAGAAATGCTGGGCTGGAAGAAGCACAAGCTGGAATCAAGATTGCTGGGAGGAATATCAATAACCTCAGACATGCAGATGATACCACCCTTATGGCAGAAAGTGAAGAAGAACTAAAGAGCCTCTAAGTGATGAAAGTGAAAGAGAAGAGTGAAAAAGTTGGCTTAAAGCTCAACATTCAAAGAACTAAGATCATGGCATCCAGTCCCATCACTTCATGGCAAATAGATGGGGAAACAGTGGCTGACTTTACTTTTGGAGGCTCTAGAATCACTGCAGATGGTGACTGCAGTCATGAAATTAAAAGACACTTATGCCTTGGAAGGAAAGTTATGACCAATCTAGACAGTATATTAAAAAGCAGAGACATTACTTTGCCAACAAAGGTCTGTCTAGTCAAAGCTATGGCTTTTCCAATAGTCATGTATGGATGTGAGAGTTGGGCTATAAAGAAAGCTGAGTGCCAAAGAATTGATGCTTTTGAACTGTGGTATTGGAGAAGACTCTTGAGAGTCTCTTGGACTGCACAGATATTCAACCAATCCATCCTAAAGCAGATCAGTCCTGGGTGTTCATTGGAAGGAATGATGTTGAAGCTGAAACTCCAATACTTTGGCCACCTGATACGAAGAACTGACTCATTTGAAAAGACCCTGATGCTGGGAAAGATTGAGGGCAGGAGGAGAAGGGGACGATGGGGATGACAGAGGATGAGATGGTTGGATGGCATCACTGACTCAATGGACATGGGTTTGAGTGTACTTCGGGAGTTGGTGATGGACAGGGAGGCCTGGCGTGCTGCCGTTCATGGAGTCGTAAAGAGTTGGACACAACTGACAGACTGAACTGAACTGAAATGTCTAGAATATGATATTCAAAGGAAGTCATAGTTGTTAATAAAGCTAGACTAAAACATAAGGAATATAATTGGACATTTCAACAGTAATACTTGAACATTTCTTTTGCATACAATGTTTCTTATCGCAGCGTATCTGTGTATTTATCTGTTCACCATCTTTCTCATTCACTAGAGTATGAATCCATGAGGACTGGGAAATCATCAGTTTGTACTGCTATATCCTCAGTACATCTAGCAGGTAGCAGTCACTCAAAAAATTTTTATTAATGGAATAAAGGAAACAGTGGGGAAATAGAATTAGCATGGCCTGTGCCATCCATCCTACCTTATGTTTTCTAGCTTTTTAATCCATGCCACATCTTGTTATCCTGGTCACACATAATACATGTTCCTGCAGTTCTTTCTTTCTTTTTTTTTTTCCTTCAAGGCTTTGACCTCAAAAGCTATGAAGTCCCAATGCCACCTCAATTGTCCAGAGATTTAAGTTTATCCTATGGCTTACCCTTTATGCAAGCTAAAATATAATGCACTCTGTGTTATAAATTATTTGCTACTATAATGTAGCTATTGTTAGCCAATAGCAAGGCCTCAAGACCTCCCCAAAGTCATTTCACTTGCAGCCATGGTATTAAAAGGGTGTCTCAGGAGTGCTTAGAAATGGAAAAAAAAAAAAAAAGATTAGAAAGCACCTTATTTATTCTGAATAAATTGGTTCCTTAAGACATGAAATCATCTAACAATGAAACAAAATACAGTTTTACTCATGTAGGTGAGGATTTTTTTATAGCTGGGTAAGAAATTCCTTTTCTGTATGTCCTACTCCCTTAAAAATTAGCCATTGTGCCCATAATACCATCAGGTAAAATAGCTTAAAAAAAAAAAAAAATCTCATATTATTGAGGCTTTCAGTGGCTAAGTCAAAGATGTCTCTTGGTAAATGTCATGATGTACTTGAAAATATGTGAGTTATTTTCAAATATCTTTTGATATTGATCTCTAACATAATTCCACAGTGATAAGAGAATAGACTCTATATGACTTCAAATACCTTTAGGCCATGAAGTTTTGTACCTGGTCTTATGTCCCTGGATATGTTTCAGTGTCTCCTAGTTTATAGTCTAGAATAACTTGAACTTGAATAGAATTTATATCCTACTGTTGTGTGAAAACTATCTAAATCTTGATTATGTTGAATTGGTTCACAGGGCTTATCATGTCTACTATATCCTTCTACTTCTCTATGCATGCATACATGTTAGGTAGCTTCAGTGATGTCTAACTCTTTGCAACCCTATGGACTATAGCCCACCAGGCTCCTCTGTCCATGGGATTCTCCAGGCAAGATCACTGGAGTGGGTTGCCATTTCCTCCTCCAGAGGTTCTTCCTGACCCAGGGATTGAACCCAAGTCTCCTGCATCTCCTGCACTGCAGGCAGATTCTTTACCCACTAAACCACCCAGAAAGCCCCTACTTCTCTGTATAGTCATTCTATTTATTTTTGAGAGTTTGATATTAAAACTCCAACTAAAAATATTAATTTATCTACTTTTAAAAATAATTGTAATATATAGTGGAACTATATGTAACTTTGTTCTGTATTTTCCAAGTCTCTTGTAAATGTGTTATCATATTTTCATAATGTTTTTTAAAAAGTCTCACATGTTCTGAGACAGAAGCTAAACCAAACTGTGCAGAACAGACACTGGCTAGTGTTTGAGCATCTTGTGCATGTGTTTAAAGGTATTAAGTGACATTGATTTCCATGCAGTTAAAAACCTTATTTTCAAAATAATTAATTTTTCAAAAAAATTTGAAATTATGTTCAAAATAATTTCTCTTTGGAGGGATAAATTTTATTTGATAAATGATCCTCTTGTGCAATGGCATATCTAGTTTAATTTATCCAATAACTTATACCATATTTATTCTTATGTCATGCATTCTTTATAAGATAAACCAAAATAGTATTTGAAAGAAATACTTCCTCATCATGGCCAAGAGTGATGAGGTATCTATCAGACAACTAAAATCTCTAGTTTCCAAAGAAACTCAGTATTTTCTGCATTAATCTACAATAAAACAATAAAATATAAACAATAAAAGTTGAAAACTAAAAAGATACACACTCTTTAAGTACATAAAATCTTCATTTTTATGTAAATATGTTTGTGGTAAACAATAAGCATTGCATATTTTATTGTGTCTCTTATAATGATTCCCAGTATTCTCACACCAAAATATCTGTCCTTCATCCAGCTACTGTAAATACACATCAACATGTACTTAGTCCAAACACTAAAGATCCCTTACGACTTTTTGTTCCTCAGCCTCAACGTGTCCCCAGTCATTTACTGACCCCCATAATCTTCCAAATGCAGTTGCAATTCACAGCAGTGTGTGTGTATGTGTGGATGTGTGCGTGTGTGGTGTCTGTCTGGATAATGATGAGCTAAGCTTAATTACATCATTAGGCAGGAGGCCCCAGATCTCCTGCTGCCTTCTGGGACTGATTGGAATTTTAAAATATTATTTTCACTGAGTGGAATCTAAATTAAATAAATAAATTCCATTAAAAAAGAACTGTGGTATATTTGCTGTTGATTTTTGTCCACTTATGATTGTGCCAGAGGCTGAGGTGTCTAAAGGTATATATAGTTATCTTCATGCAAACACCTAATTATATTATTTAAAATATGACAGACAAGACTTTTTCTGTTGTGTCATAATGTATTTATTTTTCAAAGTGTCTTCCTTTTCTATACCTCTAATATATTTCCCAAATATTATTCTGTAACTCCCAAATTACTATTTAATGTAAGTCATTATTTTATGATTAATGGGCTTGTTTTTGTTTATATTTTTACATACTTACTTCAGAGAGACATTTACGACTCTACTAGTCAATCACTGCAAACTGAGGAAGGCAGAGAGCCAATTTGTTCTGTTCTGAGTTATTCCTAGCTAAGCTATGAGAAAGGTAAAAAGATGGGAGAATTTAGAAATCTGATTTGGGGTCCTGAAAAGCCAAAAGCATTAGGTAAGTCCCTTTAACATTCTTCTACAGAGTCAGACTACTTCTCCTTCATGTAAGCAAGGTTATAAAATTGTCTCTATCCTTCTTAATTAAAGACCTGAAAAAACATGAATTTTAGGTTGCTTAGAGAGTTGGGATTGGGTTTGAGGCACCACAGGCCACCCAAGGAAAATCCAGCTGCATCGCATTTGGAGCTGTCCTATCACCGTCTGGAAAAAATGTTCCAATCTTAAAAATATGTCTAGACCACTTCATTTCACTCCTGTGTGATTCTTAGGTGAAGCAGGGGGTGGGGTGGAAATAGATGGGTATGACGGGGGTAGCAAATGAGATTCTCCATGAAAACTCTTTTCTAAAAAGAACTCATTAAATCTGTAACAAAGCAGATTTACAGTTTAAAAATCCAACATTACAGATCATGTGTGTATGTCTTTCATCAGTCTGTGGTAGGGAGTTTTATACACTGCCTACATATAAGGAGCATGCAAAATATTCTCATCTGTCTCAGGGACTCTGGCATGGTCCTGGGCATGTAAGAGGCAGAGGGTCTCACTTTCCTATAAGTATGCCCCTCCCTTTCAACCGCTGTGCCTCCACAATTCCCAGATCTTCAGGCTCTAGTGAGCAGTAGTTTGCCTGAGTCTGTTCTCCCCACCACCCAGCTTCGGATACATCCATTCTTCATAATCTCTTATGAAAACTTACCTGCATTCACTTATAACCCTAAGTTAATTGCTAATATTTCTGTAGAGGTGCAAAAGTGTCCTCAGCTTAAATTCCTAGAATATTATACTCACAGAATCTTGGATTTTTGAGGAATGGGACCTCAAAGGTTATTTTACAGATGAGGAAGCTGATTCCCAGAGAAGTTGTCTAATTTCCCCAAGGTCACATAGCTACTTAGTAATTTCACTGGAACGAATCTTTATATTTTTCAGTTCCTGATCAATCATTTTAAATCCATGGTATCAAGCACTTGATGTTTCAGTCTTCTAAAGAAATACTATAATTTATACTCAAAGTTTCTAATTCCTTAACCAACTAAATAAGATGGAGAATTTAGGATCTGATACTAAATCATGGTATTTGGTCCCCTCACCTTATGGCAAATATAAGGGAAAAAACTGGAAGCAGTGACAGATTTTTGGCTCCAAAATCACTGCAGACAGTGACTGCAGCCATGAAATTAAAAGACACTTGCACTTGGGAAGGAAAGCTATGACAAATCTAGACAGTGAAAGCTATGGTTTTTTCAGTAGTCATGTACGGATGTGACTGCTGGTCCATAAAGAAGACTGAGTGCCAAAGAATTGATGCTTTCAAATTGTGGCATTGGAGAAGACTCCTGAGAGTCTCTTGGACATTGAGGAGGATGTTGGACATTGACTTATCAATTCCAAAGGAAATTCATCCTGAATAGTCATTGGAAGGACTGATGCTGAAGCTGAAGCTCCAATACTTTGGACACTTGATGCAAAGAGCCAGCCCATTGGAAAAGACCCTGATGCTGAGAAAGATTGAAGGCAAAAGGAGAAGGGAATGTTAGAGGATGAGATGGTTAGATAGCATCATTGATTCAATGAACAAGAATTTGAGCAAACTCTGGGAGATGGTGGAGAACAGAGGAGCCCGCGTGCTGCAGTCCATGGGGTCTCAAAGAGTCAGACATGACTTATGACTGAAAAACCACAACACATTTTTAAAATGTAATACAACCAGTCCTCTAAGGATTGTCTTTCTAAAACAAATCATTACACCTCATAACTTATTTAACTGAAATGGTTAGCATCCCTGCTCATTTGTGGCTGGCAATGCCATCCCTTTATCACAGAAGAGGAAGAACTATAAGAGTTGCTTCTAGAAATACTGGCAAGAGTTATTCCCTTGAAAAGCAGTAAAGAAGCAGTGACTTTTGTCTTTGGTTAAGTGGACCACTTAATGGAAAAGGTAGGGACAGGCTAGATATCCCTTTATGCTATCCATTAACACGTGTGAGTACACGCGTGCAGGAGGGTGTCATTAGGGCAAACGAACGGGTCTTGGGGATTAGTGCTGTTAACAGTGCTGCCTGCTGGTAGTAGGAGAAGGCAATCTCAACCTGTTAAATAGCTCACCATCTGGGAAGTCGAATGGCACACAGTCTGCAGAGACTGACGCAGTATCAAGAATGAGCTTCAAAAACAATCTGAGTCACAGGGATATCATAAAGAAATAGATGCAGAGAAATCTTCAAAGGGAGAAAGAGAGGATGAGAAAACTAACCAAATTAATATGCTAAGCTATCTTACAAGACTTAGGGGTATTATGGAGTGATCGATTTGGTTCTGAAGAAAATATTGGGTGTAGGTGTGAAGTACTTGGGCTTTTCTAATATTCTCATTAAATGATTCACCAAGGTCACCTTGTTTGGGGTTTTAAGTAATTTCTAATAATAACTTTTCCTAAAATATCTCTGTACTACCACTCTTACTGATATACAGTATTCATAAAATATGTCTGTGTCTTTCTAACAATGGTTTATCAGCACAGAGTATGAGCTCATTTCCCAAAGTCAGTACTGGAGGAACTACAGGCTTGATAGAGAAACATGGGTCTGAATAACTAATAAAAACAGTGAATAAACTCCTACAGAGAAAACTGTGGAAGCCAATGAGGTGGCAGCAGCATGAGGCAAAAGCTACTGCGTCACAGCATTAAGGATTGGCTTAGGGAGAGCTTTTAAATTCTGTTTTTATCTGAGGATAGTCACTGCCTGCATATCACCAAAGAATTTACAATAGTCTAGGTCACAGACATGGCATAATACTGAGGTAATTAGTTAAGGTAAAAATCCTGCTGGAGTAAAATTATATTCCCACCAACCAGTCACATATTATGAATCAATCCTAGAATTCTTCCCTATCTAACCTACTTCCCACCTGGTGGGATTATAACCTAAGGGGATTACCTCTGCTCAGAAATATAAAGTATTTGCAAGATGGAGCATTGATTAAGATGCTCCATAAAAGTAGATCCTAAAATATATAATAGCTATTACAATGCAAATATAACAGTGATTAGAATAAATGTAAATGGGTTTGCCCCTGGTGCTGCTAAGTTGCTTCAGTCGTGTCCGACTCTGTGCGACCCCATAGACGGCAGCCCACCAGGCTCCCCCGTCCCTGGGACTCTCCAGGCAAGAACACTGGAGTGGGTTGCCATTTCCTTCTCCAATGCATGAAAGTGAAAAGTGAAAGTTTAGCATTACTTAAATGACAAATATTCCCATACTAGTTTTTAAATTAAAAGAAAAAAGGCCCAACAACTTGCTGTTCATAAGAAGGGTCATACAAACAAGAGGCTACAGAAATGATAAGAAAAGGAAATCTGGCAATGCAAAATTCCAAAGAAAGCTAGAATTGCACTCTTAACATCTGACAAAGCAAAAATCCATGGGGAAAAATATAAAGGACAATGAGGAATATTTTAGCCTGATAAAGGGAACAATAAGCAAGATTTAGTCACTATGAACATAAATGCAACTAACAATATAGATAGACAGCAGGGTGGGGGAAAAATAGATAAATCAAAAACTGTAGCATATACCTTCTGAAATACATAGATCCAGAAAAATAAGATTAAGTTCTCGTTTCTTAACTGTAGTGCAATAAAACTAGAAGTTAATAAAATGTTCAATCTCATACCTTAAATCAACAACGTGAGTGAGTGAGTGAAGTCGCTCAGTCGTGTCCAACTCTCTGCAACCCCATGGACTGTAGCCTACCAGGCTCCTCCATCCATGGGATGTTCCAGGCAAGAATATTGGAGTGGGTTGACATTTCCTTCTCCAGGAGATCTTCCTGACCCAGGGACTGAACCCAGGTCTCCCGCATTGTAGGTACACACTTTACCATCTGAGCCACAAGGGAAGTCCTGCAAATCAACAAAATATTCATTAAATAGCCTTTGGAAATTATAAGAGAAATGACAAAGTATTTAGAATTGAACAATGAAATATATACTATGTATTAAAGTTTGTGAGGTAATCTGAAGCAATATTTATGGAGACACACATCTTTGAATACATTTATTTGGGCATAAGAAATATTGAATTAAAATACAGCTAAGCAAGAAGATGAAAAAAGGTAAGAAAATATGCTCCAAAGGAAGGAAATAATAAATGAAAATAAGGGGAAATTCAACTAAACAGAATTTTTTTAAAAATAGAGTTCAGTTCAGTTCAGCTCAGTCCAGTCGCTCAGTCGTGTCAGACCCCATGAATCCCAGCATGCCAGGCCTCCCTCTCCATCACCAACTCCCGGAGTCTACTCAAACTCATGTCCATCAAGTTGGTGATGCCATCCATCCATCTCATCCTCTGTCATCCCCTTCTCCTCCTGCTGCCAATCCCTCCCAGCATCAGGGTCTTTTCCAATGAGTCAACTCTTTGCATGAGGTGGCCAAAGTATTGGAGTTTCAGCTTTAGTATCAGTCCTTCCAATGAACACCTAGGACTGACCTCCTTTAGGATGGACTGGTTGGACCTCCTTACAATCCAAGGGACTCTCAAGAATCTTCTCCAACACCACAGTCCAAAAGCATCAATTCTTCGGCACTCAGCTTTCTTCACAGTCCAACTCTCACAACCATACGTGACCACTGGAAAAACCATAGCCTTCACTAGAAGGACCTTTGTTGGCAAAGTAACGTCTCTGCTTTTTAATATGCTATCCAGGTTGGTCATAACTTTCCTTCCAAGGAGTAAGCGTCTTTTAATTTCATGGCTACAGTCACCATCTGCAGTGATTTTGGAGCCAAAAAAATAAAGTCTGACACTGTTTCCACTATTTTCCCATCTATTTCTCATGAAGTGATGGGACCAGATGCCATGATCTTAGTTTTCTGAATGTTGAGCTTTAAGCCAACTTTTTCACTCTCCTCTTTCATTTTCAAGAGGCTTTTTACTTCCTCTTCACTTTCTGCCAAAAGGGTGGTGTCGTCTGCATATCTGAGGTTATTGATATTTCTCCTGGCAATCTTGATTCCAGCTTGTGGTTCTTCCAGCTCAGCATTTCTCATGATGTTATATAAGTTAAATAAGCATTTCTCATGATGCATATAAGTTAAATAAGCAGGGTAACAATATACAGCCTTGACGTACTCCTTTTCCTATTTGGAACCAATCTGTTGTTCCATGTCCAGTTCTAACTGTTGCTTCCCAACCTTCATACAGGTTTCTCAAGAGACAGGTCAGGTGGTCTGGTATTCCCATCTCTTTCAGAATTTTCCACAGTTTATTGTGATCCACACAGTCAAAGGCTTTGGCAGAGTCAATAAAGCAGAAATAGAGGTTTTTCTGGAACTCTCTTGCTTTTTTGATGATCCAGCAGATGTTGGCAATTTGATCTCTGGTTCCTCTGCCTTTTCTAAAATCAGCTTGAACATCAGGAAGTTCATGGTTCACGAACTGCTGAAGCCTGGCTTGGAGAATTTTGAGCATTACTTTACTAGCGTGTGAGATGAGTGCAATTGTGCGGTAGTTTGAGCATTCTTTGGCATTGCCTTTCTTTGGGATTGGAATGAAACTGACCTTTTCCAGTCCTGTGGCCACTGCTGAGTTTTCCATATTTGCTGGCATGTTGAGTGCAGCACTTTCACAGCATCATCTTTCAGGATTTGAAATAGCTCAACTGGAATGCCATCACATCCACTAGCTTTGTTCGTAGTGATGCTTTCTAAGGCCCACTTGACTTCACATTCCAGGATGTCTGGCTCTAGGTGAGTGATCACACCATTGTGATTATCTGGGTCATGAAAATCTTTTTTGTACAGTTCTTCTGTGTATTCTTGCCACCTCTTCTTAATATCTTCTGCTTCTGTTAGGTCCATACCATCTCTGTCCTTTATCGAGCCCATCTTTGTATGAAATGTTCCCTTGATATTTCTAATTTTCTTGAAGAGATCTCTAGTCTTTCCCATTCTGTTGTTTTCCTCTATTTCTTTGCATTAATCGCTGAGGAAGGCTTTCTTATCTCTTCTTGCTATTCTTTGGAAGTCTGCATTCAGATGCTTATATCTTTCCTTTTCTCCTTTGCTTTTCACTTCTCTTATTTTCACAGCTATTTGTAAGGCCTCCGCAGACAGCCATTTTGCTTTTTTCATTTCTTTTCCATGGGGATGGTCTTGATCTCTGTCTCCTGTACAATGTCACCAACCTCCGTCCATAGTTCATAAGGCACTCTGTCTATCAGATCTAGTCCCTTAAATCTATTTCTCACTTCCACTGTATAATCATAAGGGATTTGATTTAGGTCATACCTGAATGGTCTAGTGGTTTCCCCCACTTTCTCCAATTTAAGTCTGAATTTGGCAATAAGGAGTTCATGATCTGAGCCATAGTTAGCTCCCAGTCTTGTTTTTGCTGACTGTATAGAGCTTCTCCATGTTTGACTGCAAAAGATATAATCAATCTGATTTCGGTGTTGACCATCTGGTGATGTCCATGTGTAGAGTCTTCTCTTGTGTTGTTGGAAGAGGGTGTTTGCTATGACCAGTGCATTCTCTTGGCAAAACTCTATTAGCCTTTGTCCTGCTTCATTCTATACTCCAAGGCCAAATTTGCCTGTTACTCCAGGTGTTTCTTGACTTCCTACTTTTGCATTCCAGTCCCCTATAATGAAAAGGACATCTTTTTTGGGTGTTATTTCTACAAGGTCTTGTAGGTCTTCATAGAACCGTTCAACTTCAGCTTCTTCAGCATTACTGGATGGAGCATAGGCTTGGATTACCATGATATTGAATGGTTTGCCTTGGAAATGAACAGAGATCATTCTGTCGTTTCTGAGATTGCATCCAAGTAATGCATTTCGGACTCTTGTTGACCATGATGGCTACTCCATTTCTTCTAAGGGATTCCTGCCCACAGTAGTATATATAATGGTCATCTGAGTTAAATTCACCCATTCAGTCCATTTCAGTTCGCTGATTCCTAGAATGTTGACGTTCACTCTTGCCATCTCCTGTTTGACCACTTCCAATTTGCCTTGATTCATAGACCAAACATTCCAGGTTCCTATGCAATATTGCTCTTTACAGCATTGGACTTTGTTGCCATCACCAGTCACATCCACAACCGGGTGTTTTTGCTTTGGCTCCATCCCTTCGTTCTTTCTGGAGTTATTTCTCCACTGATCTCCTGTAGCATATTGGGCACCTACCGACCTAGGGAGTTCCTCTTTCAGTATCCTATCATTTTGCCTTTTCATACCATTCATGCGGTTCTCAAGGCAAGAATACTGAAGTGGTTTGCCATTCCCTTCTCCAGTGGACCACATTCTGTCAGACCTCTCCACCATGACCCGTCCGTCTTGGGTGGCCGCACATGGCATGGCTTAGTTTCATTGAGTTAGACAGGCTGTGGTCCGTGTGATCAGATTGGCTAGTTTTCTGTGATTATGGTTTCAGTGTGTCTGTCCTCTGATGCCCTCTTGCAACACCCTCCGTCTTACTGGGGTTTCTCTTACCTTGGTTTCTCTTACCTTGGACGTGGGGTATCTCTTCACGGCTGCTTCAGCAAAGCACAGCTGCTGCTCTTTATCTTGAATGAGGGGTATCTCCACGTGGCCCCCCCTCCTGACCTTGAACATGGAGTAGCTCCTCTCGGCCCTCTTGCACCCACTCAGCTGCCACTCCTTGGATGCGAGGTTGCTCCCTTACTGTAACTCAAATGCTCATTATTTTAAAAGATCAATAAGTCAGATAAGCCTTGGGAAATACTGATTAAAATAAACAATATATAGTATAAAAAGGAAATATAACTATAAACTCAGCATAGATTTTTAATAATAATGAAATGGTATTATGAAAAATTATATTCAACTTAATTTTTAAACCTCAATGGAATGGACAAATTTCTGGAAAAATGTAAAATGCAAACCTATATATAAGACAAAATAGAAAATATGAATAGACAAATTGGCATTTAAAAAACTTAGGTGGTGAGCAAAGACATTCCAAATAAGTCTCAGGTCCATATTGTTTTATTAGTTGAGTAATATCCAACTTGCAAAGATCTGTTAATCCTCTTAGTAGAAAGGGAAAGATGACTGACCAGTACATACTATTCAAAAACTGTATAAGGATAATACAAGAAAAGAAAATTATATATCATTTCACTTATAAGTATGAATGCAAAATTTAAAATAAAGTATTAGCTACATGAATCCAGCTTTAGATATATTTTTAGCTACAGAATTATCAGGTAGAATTTAGTCTGGGTATATAATGATATTTAACATGAGAAAATTTTATCAATGATATACACTACATTAGCAGACTAAACAAAATCTAAGATTTTAAATAAATATAGAAAAGAGATAAAGTTTAACACCTTACAATAAAACCTTTTATTGAACTATGAATTAGCAGAAACTTACTTAACTAAGTAAAGATTATATTCACAAATCCTCAATTTTCAATACATTCTCTTTAAGTTTAGGAACAAGACCAAGATACCCATTCTCTCTACTACTGTTTAACATAGTACAATAAGGTATTAAAAGGGAAGAGACAAAATTTTCATTATTTGAAGATCTTCTACATAGTAAAAACAAAAATCAATATATAAACCATATTGACTAGTGAGAGATTTCAGTAAGGTTGCCAGATCCAAAATCAATAGTATACAAATACCCATAGCATTTGATTTTGCTATAATTATAATATTTCCCTATAAAATGGCATTTCTCTATATCAGCAAAATCAATAGCATTTGATTTTGCCATAACTATAAAATTTCTCTACAAAATTTTTTTATAGTTATAGCAAAGTCAAATGCTGTTGATTTTGCTGACATAGAAAAATGCTATTGATTTTGTATTGAATTTGAATCTGGCAACCTTACTGAAATCTCTCACTAGTCAATATTGTTTCAGATGATAAAGAATCCACCTGCAATGTGGGAGACCTTGGTTCAATCCCTGCATTGGGAAGATCCCCTGGAGGAGGGCAGGGCAACCCGCTCCAGTATTCTTGCCTGGAGAATCCCCATGGACAGAGGTGCCTGGTGGGCTACAGTCCATGGGGTTGCAAAAAGTCAGACATGACTGAGCAACTAAACACAGCATAAAACCTCAATGCATAGCATTTATGCATAGCATAAAATGTCTATGAATTAACAAGTACTGAAATTTTTATAGAGATAAGTTTTAAACTCTATTGAAAACCGTGAGTAGACAGATATTCTATATGCTTGAAGAGATGACAAAAGTTTAAAGATCCAGTTTTTCTTCATATCAATTTATACATTAAATGCAATTTCAGTTGAAATTCCAAAGAGTTTTTTTTTAATGGTAAACCTCTAAAATTAGTTTCCTGAAATAAATACAAGATTGTTTAAACAACTTCGGAAAAGAAAAGTAAAAAAGATGATACAGTATGAGACAAACAGATCAATAGAGTACAGAGAACAGACACATGCAAATATGAGAAGATTATGTATGATAAAGTTGGTTGCTACCAATTGTGGTAGTCATAAAAATGTGTAACTCAGAGTTTCTGTTGCAGAAACATAGTTAACTGCTGATCTCTCCACAGCGACATGCCAAAGTTACACCTCCTACCGGGTTTGATCCCTGGGTTGGGAAGATCCCCTGGAGTAGGAAGTGGCAATGATTCCAGTATTCTTGCCTGGAAGATCCCATAACAGAGGAGCCTGGCAGGCTACAGTCCAAGGGGCCATAAAGAATCAGACACGAATGAGCAACTAGCACATAAGGGAAACACAATTGCATTCCTCTCTCATACCAAATTTGCAGGTGAATTCCAGACAGGTTAACATTAAATTAAAAAGGTATAACTAAAATGTTTTAAAAGATAGTCATCCAGTGGCAGTAAAATGTTCCCTAAACAAAACTTCAAAAGCACAAATAAGACAAAAGTATTAATCTGAGAATATAAAAATTAAGGATTTCTGTTCAATGAAGGACACTGTGACAGTTGTTGATGTCCCTCAAGTTCAAATTCCCTTGTCTCTAAATCTAATGGAATCCCCAAATTTTAGGTGGGATCATGACTACCTGGGTAAAAGATTATATTGCCCAGCATTCCTTATAGCTAGATATGACCCTGTGACTACTTTCTAGCCACTGAAATGTGAGCAAACTTCCAAACTTCATGCCCTTAAAACAAAGGGACTCACCACCATTTTCTCTCTCTTTTCCCTTTCTCTGTGGCTGGTAAGAGTCACCCTGCTTCAAGTTAAAAATGGCAATACCCTAAAAAATGGTGAAATGAGAAGACAGAAGAATTACCTCTTTCCACATTGTTGCTTGAGAGGTAAATAAATCTCTCTCTTGAGCCATTTTTAATATGGGGCTCTATTACAAATGCCAAAGTTACTTCCTAAATAATAGAAACACCATTGACAAAATTAGTGGACAGATGACAAGTTGGGAGAACATATTAGCAATGTCTAAAACACAAAAGGCATAATATTAAAATAGGAGAGGAAAAAACTAAAGCAAACAAACAAACAAAAAATGGAAATTAGAAATGATCAAAAGCTATTAACATGCAATTTACATAAGAGAAAATCCAAAAGACTAAAAAGCTTATTAGGTGATGCTAAATAGTAATTAGAGAAATAAAAAATAAAATCATGCTATATCACTTACAACAATCAAATTGGCCAACACCGAGTAATGCCAGGGATCAAGGATATAGGGATGTAACATAAGAATACAGGAATATTCTTGCAGTTTTGGTATGTTATAGAAAACATTCTGGAAAATAATCTGGTAAAGTCTAGTTAAATTAGGTATACACAGGCTCTTAGATCCAGCAATCCTGCTTCTGAGTAGACAGCCTAAGAAATCCTCATGTACATCCAAAAGGTGACACATAAAAACTGTTTATTACAGGATTGTTTCTGATAGTAAGGAAATGGAGACATTGCAGAGCTCTATCATTGAAGGAACAGGTAAGTTCACTGTGAAGTACTATTTAGCCATTAGAAAAAAGGGATTTCTAATACATATGACACATAACTATCACAAATATAGTGCTGAATAAAATAAGCAAAAAATAGAATGAGATTTATAGCAGTAGATTATATAAATAAAAATACATTCACATGAAAATAATATACATTTATAATAAATAGAGGGGCTTCTAAAGAATCTGCATGCCAGGGCAGGAGACACAAGAGATACAGGCTGATCTCTGGGTTGGGAAGATCCTCTGGAGCAGGAAGTGGCAACCCACTCCAGTATTTGTGCCTAGGAAATCTCATGGACTTAGGAGTCTGACAGGCTACAGTCACAGAGTCAGACATTACTGAGCAACTGAGCATGTGCACATGCATAATAAATAGTAAAATAAGTGTATATTTTACAAAAACACACAAAAGGACCCCAGGTTGAGGGATAAGGATAAAAGGGAAAATAAATAAACAAACAGGAAGGGTCACTGCACAGACTAATTTTAACAGTGTTCCATGCACTAAACATAACTAACTTAGTCTTCTGTACTCTAAGTCCAAGAAATGTAATAATAAAATTTATACAAATAAATTGCTACAAAATTAAATATACCTTTCTTTATTATATATATGTATATATAATTGTTTCTTTTTCATACTCCTTGAGGTATTTTTCTAATATAATAGGCAATGCTGTGAATCCTATGAAAATTAGTTTTCACAGGTTAGTAATCTAGGAAGCTGACTAGAGGGTAAGGGTAGTAGGAATATGGAGGATACAGAAGAAGGGGGTTTAAGTGTTATGCATATCACCTCTGAAAATGTGAGTTATTCTAATATCAGTTCCTAGTATTATCTTCCTTCATCACCTAGGCAGAGGAACATAAATCTTGTTCCTAGTGAACTTACCTTGACTCAAGAACAAGCCAAAAAAGAAATGGCAATCAAATTGGGAAGAGAATAAAAAGAACCAGAAGAAAGTTGAAAAAAAAAAAAAAAAAAGACTAGTAATACATACAACATTTCCTATTCATTGTAGACTCCTATGTCTTTAGGGTTAAGAAAATGAAAGAACTGAGTGTGGAGCTTGGTCTTTCCATCACTGAAACACCCCCAAATTAATCAGAATCCTTTCATGTTCTATCTCCTTCTTAGCCAGCTAACTCTGTTGCTCTGTAAAGTTCTCAATGGCTGCAAGTCAAAATTGGCTGACTGTCTCCATGTTCAGCAGCACTGTATTTCCTTTCAGAAATGAATCCACAGTTGTGTTTTCAAAAACAGACCTGGTCTTGTTACTTGCATCTCACTTTAACAGTTGCTTAGTATAAAAAACAGCTTTGGCTTACTAACAGAGCACCCTCCAAGCCCTCTGTTCTAGAGAACCACAGGGATCTGTGTTCTCCTACAGCGAAGATGGTTGGATAGCATCACCGATTCAATGGACATGATCTTGGGCAAACTCTAAGAGATGATGAGGGACAGGGAAGCCTGGCGTGCTGCAGTCCATGGGAATGCAAAGAGTCGGACATGACTTAGCGACTGAACAACAACCGTGAAAATGGCCAAGTGCTCTATCACTCATCTTGATAAAAGAAAACCTAAAACTAATCTTTGCTTTAGGTGAACAAGCACTGATGTTTTCACTTTACTACAGCAAGTGTATAAACTTGTAAGCAATGATAGCAACAAGAACAAACCATTTAGGGGAAAGAGGCTAAACACCACAGTATAGCTATAAAGTATCTTCCTTAATAAAATGTATCTTACATTCAGGGTCTGCTTCACAGCTTTACAACTAGTGCAGTCCTTGGGGGTCTCATGTCCAGAAAAGTCCTGCTGGGGGTTTAATGGTCTATGGTGGGGGTTTAATGCCCTAGAGTGGCCATCTTGAAGTTCTTCAAGCTCTGGTCTACCACTGCTGCCACTTTCTCTCTGAGGTACAGTTTGAATTGGCTGGAGGAGGACACATCTCCCTCCTCCAACTGCTCTCCCTGCCCCCCGACAGGGTCCAGGTCAGCCATTCACCACTCACTCTACACACAGTGTGACAGTGCACTCAATGGATGACTCCAAGGGATCTTTCTCTGAATCGCACCCAGGTATTAAGTGAGGCCTGGCTCAGGACCCCACCTACAGTAAAGTGGGCAGAAGCAGCTCTGCATGAAAAGGAGATTGACTTCTCTAACCCCAGCTGGGGTCCCATACTTTCACTGTGGCCTGACCCCTACCAATTATGTAGCTATCTCTGCCAAAATCCTTCCAGGATCAGTACTAGAAGGGAAACTTTCCTGGTGGGAAAAAGAAGCTGACCAAGTAATATGACTCTGTTCCTCTGAGTCTGATCTTCTTGATGGTCTCCCACTGGGGATCCTAGAGCCACAACACACTGGCCTCTGGGGTATACTTTGCCCTTCACTACTCTGCAGGTTCAAGCAATTCTGTTTACGCGACTTAGAGCAACAGAATCAAGCCAGAAATTTCCAATGGGATTTGTTAAATAGTAAAGAAAATGGAAAAATAAACACAGACTGCGTAAGGAATAGAAAACGTCATCTGACAGAAAAAAGACCATAGTCCTAGGATAGCAAACTTATTCTTAGGACGCCTACGATTCAACCATGCCACACATCAGCCCATTCTACTCCGCTCACCTCCCCACAAACTTGCCTTTTAGACTTTTTGTTTTGCTTTTCTGCCCTTAATTCTTTAAATTTTCCTAGGTTTCTCTCAAAGAAACCTCTCTCATCCCTGGAAGACTAATACCAGGAATCAAGTTATACCTCAAAGGAAACGCTACCTCCTCAAAAAAAAATAAATAAATAAATAAGTTTTAGCTGGGTAGGCCCACTAAATGAGGATAGCCATATTTTAAAAGAAAGTACAAAATTATTTCATTCCTATGCTGGGAAATAAGTGATATAGTATCAAACGTATTGCTCCCTAGTGGAGTCCAAAATGGCGGCAGCTGAAAGACAAAGAAAGGGGGAAAGCCTGCAAAAGGGGAACAAAGGGAAAATCCGAGGACCCCAGAGTAGGAAATTGAGGTGAAACAAACACCACCCCCTTCCTGATCTATGATGGGTACTATTCCTAATTTGCATACGGCAGGCTGGAGGGGTGGAGCCAGAGACAAAAAGTATAAAAAGAGGAGCCAGGATGCATTGAGGCCACTCCTTCAGGGTCGCCAGCCCTCACACCTTGGGGGTGTACTATCCTTTATTTACCAAATAAATCTCTGAGCTGTAACACTGGTTGAGGTTTCAAGTATTTGTTGCCGAGACTGAATCAAGGAAATTTCACACTCTCCTGACAAAATGACGATGTGTTCTACAGGTTCTCTAAAAAAGTAACAGAAGTACCAGAGGGAAGTAATGTGTTCAAACTTCCTCCTGGAGCTCTGACATTCAGCTATTCCTAAAAGCTATATTCTCTTTAATTCCTGATTGATTTTTTTCTGAAATGTATGACCTAATTATGGGAGTATCTGATGACTCTTGTTCTTTTGGGTTTCACTGGTAGGCTGCAGTGCATGGGGTCGCGAAGTGTCGGACACGATTAAGCGACTTCACTTTCACTTCTCACTTACATGCATTGGAGAAGGAAATGGCAACCCACTCCAGTGTTCTTGCCTGGAGAATCCCAGGGATGGGGGAGCCTGTTGGGCTGCCCTCTATGGGGTTGCACAGAGTCAGACACGACTGAAGCGACTTAGCAGCAGCAGCAGCAGCATGCTAATTTTTTTTTCTCACATATTTCTTCTTCATGCAATTGGTTGACCTGTGGCTATAACAGACTTTTCAAGTCAGCTTTTCTAGTAAAAGGCAAAGGTCTGCTCTCTCATTTCCAAATTCTCTTAGGTTAGTAGATGCATAAATTTTGGATTTCACAGGATATTTTTTAAAATGAAGATAAAACCTACAAATGATCGCCAATTTTTTTATTAATTAAAGAAATTTAAAAGTAAAATTCCCTAACAATATTTCATAAAGGAAAGAACATTTTAATTCTGAAGGAATCCTTTTAACTGAATGAATTAAGCAACAAATTCACTCATTCTCATTTCTCTGGGAAACACTGAAGAAGAACATCAAAGAACATCACCAAGCAGCCTCCTGAATTAGAAGTGTGGCAATATTTTTAAATTCTTAATAAATATTTCCTTTTAAGCTTTTCAGCCACTTTAAACATTTCTGCAAGTTTTATCATCTTCTATGTATGACAATACATGAAATTCAAGAGTATGGACTCTGTGGCTTTTCAAAGTCATCCTAAATTTAAAAACCTTTGAAGTAAGCATTTAATTATACCTTTTTAAAAAACTACTAATAACATTATACAGAAAGTGCCATTGTCTTCTCTTGAATTTTTACATTCAAAATGTTATTTATAAAATAGAATGCCACATATTAAATGACTAAGATACACATAGGTTATTTCCAATGCCTATGACATTGCTTCATAACTAATGACTTAATTTGACAAAGTAAGCCTATAGTCTTATCACCTAATATTAGTATAAACATTTCTGCTCTTTAATAAGCTTTCTTCTACATTTAATTCCCCTTGGAAGATCTACTTTGTATATACACAAACACAGATGAAAATGTGTTAGAAAATTTTAAAATTCTGAAAAAGTTTTTTGCCTAATAACATGTTTCTATGCATATATTTTAAGCATATCTGATTAGACTATTTTGTTATCCACAAAGAAAACAAAACACTATATAGAATTAATAAGCTCTGACATGACCTTCACCTTTATTGCATAATAATCAATGTAAGATGTTATAAGGAAGTGTTCATTATATTAAAACAAAGGACATTATTCTGATAGCTGTTGGATCTAAAATGTAACATTTGACTTTCAAAGCAAGTAAACCAGCAAGGTCCAAATAAGGGACTTAACCAACAAAGGATCATGAAGTTAAAAAGTCTCTGTTAATCAATGACAAATTTAGTACTTGTTGCTACAATTACAAAGATAATAGTTCCTTTATGTCAGTGCCTTTAGTTTTGCAGCTGTAAAATAGCTTTGAAATTCAGCATTTCAAGGAATAGAAATTAATAGGAGGTCATTTCTACCAGAGAAATTTTAGGGGCCCATCCTCTCTAATCATCATTAAAAACTAAATCCGTAGGAGAAGAGGCACTTTACTGATTGTCAAGTGGAAGCTATTATTCATTTGATGAAGCTCTTGGCACTGTGCCATTGATTCTGCACTACAGCCTGCTGCTTGTTCTCCTTCATCTTGGTGCAATCAGGGTTGTTTCTGCCTGCCAGGAGCTATTTATAGAGCAAAGGGGTGGGCTGGGGGGTGGGCAGAAAAGCTGATATGTTCTCCTTAAAAAACAACTTTCAAACTTTATAAGTACAAATCTGTTTTCCTTGTCACTAGACTGTGTCTGCTTTTTCTGTCAATGCAGAAGATAAGGAAGCTGACTTCAGGACAATTGCCCTTCCAGACAGTGACTAAGGATTTGGTGGAATCACAGGCTATAATCACACTGTATCTGATCCTAGGATTAATATTCCCCAAAACTACATGCACTGTCATATCTCTGTAGTGTAATTCTGTTATTTCTATACTTCTGTGTCTGCTCCAGTTCCATATATTGAAAAATTTTAAGAGATACTCCATGCTTTCCTGTACTTATTAAAAGCAAATATATTTTTGGGGGAAAAAACTCAACATGTAAGTGTTGGAAAATATTTGGTGGCTCAGTTTTTTAGGAGTTAGTTTGAACTGAATTAACAGTTGGGGTGTTGGTGAAACTATTCTTCCTACAATTACAAAAGAAGTTGGATTTTAAAAAATTTTTGTTAAAATATTGGTTTTCCCCAAACTATATAAATCTCTATTATTTAACTGTATCCACATGGTATGGACGTGGTATTCTTAAAGTTATGTGCAACTTGTATTGTGTTGAATTGCAGTTATGAACATATTTTAAAACCTAAATGATTTAGAATCTTTATTTTTGGAAAAGTTTCAGGCTTTATTTCAGCGGTTGCAAAATTCAATATATAATGCTTTATCCTCTAAAATAATATATAAAAAATAAAAATAAAACAATAGCATACATTTAAAATATTTAAGGATAGCAATAGAAATACTTATGATTGCTAAAATTTAATAGGAAAAAATTATACTAGTTAGAATACAAAACAATGAAACCAAAACTTGGACATTAAAAAAACATGAAAATGTCAGAATGATGTAGATGTGAATTGCCTGACATAGATTCTTCTAAGAAATTTAGTTCATAATCCTATAAAATGTTGTTTTAACAAAATACAATTATTAAATATTTAAATGCAATTGTTAAATATTCAATTACAGGTAGAACATCGAAGACCCCCCTTATTCATTTGAAAATATAATAGCAGAAGTTAGTCACTTAGCAGAACAACTTGAGTTAGCAGGATGGGAAACAGGCTCAAGAATTCGTTTTGTTTTCACTTTATAGAAGATCGACATTTCAGTATGCCCTTTGGATTGCGGCATTTCCTGAGAACAAGGTTGCAGCAGGAACCAGAAAGGTAGATTTACTCATGAGGCTGCAGTATCTTTTCTGCTAAACAGACATGCCTACCACTAAGACAGTTATTTAAAAGAAGCTAAAAATTAAATAAAATGCTCTGTTTCAGACAGAGCTATAAATATGAATTGAAATTAAGTGCTGTAGATCCAAGTGTTTCAGAAAGTCAAATGGAATAGTAAGAAAATTAAAGTCTATTTGATTTTGAATTGCTTAAAGTAATTCTGCATGGCCCGAACATCTAGATAATTTCCAGCTCCTCCTCCCCTTCACTTTTAGCTCTCAGAACGCTCCTCTCTTGTCTTTCATTCCACACAATGAAAAAGCTGAGGCATTTTACAACAGGATTTTGACATCTCTGCCATTAATTCAATTAGTTACCCCAGGGACTCAGAAGGTTAGACTTGTGAAGATAATTCCTATCTTAAACATTCAATAATTCATTCAACACATATTTATTGAGTACCTATTATATTCCCAGCACCATTCTAATTGTCAAGATACATCAAGGAACAAAAACAAGCAATATTTCTATCTTTATTAAATTTACATTCCAGTGGAGCTTCAAAACAAATATCATCAAATATCAATATCATCAAAATAAATATCATAAAAAAATTTCTTTCATGAGCACAGTAATATATTTCTCACAACTGCACAACATTAAATGGAAGAGCAACATCTTCATAACATTTACAATTTCTTGAGCACAAACCATATTCACCAGGTACTGTGTTGAACAAATTTTCATGCATTATCCTATGTATTTAATCCATTTTAATCTTCAAAAATCCCCACTATAAGATTAAGAAATACATACTTAGAAAGGTTAATTAACTTGTTAAGCTTATATGAAGAAAAAGTGGCTAATTTAACACCAGTTTCTGCCATCTATGAGACTGGTAATTCCAGGCAAGTCTTCCACTAAGGACTTAGTATTCATTCATTCAGCATTTATTCAACAAATATTAACAGGGCACTTAATACATGCAGGCACTGTTTTAAACACATGGGATACATTAATGAACCAAAGAGGTAAAGATTCCCATCCTTGAGGCATTTAAATATTAGTGGGAGGAAATAGACCACAAATGTAAACATAATAAGTAAGCAAATACATATGTTAGAAGATTAACATTAATTCATTAAAAAATAGAAAATCCAACTTTTTTTCTAAGAATCAGAATTCATAAATCAGAGGGAAAGGCAACTTCTAATGTTAAAAAAAGAAGCTCAGGGGATCTTGACTTAAGCACCCCCAAGAGAAAATGTGACAGCAGAAGTTTCAGAAACTGACTTCATATTGAAGAAACTGACACCTGTTTTTTACCACTGTGGAGAGCTGAATTTACTTTAAGTCTTTGTTATTTTGATCATGAGAGGCTTGCAAATAAAGGCCAGAGCAGGGCATCAGGCAATTGCTCAACTGTACAACAAACACACGTAAATCACTGGAAAGTCACATGCGGCTTGATGACATTTATCCACTTTGGTTTCCAGTGACTAGTATGCCAAACCCCAGACACCAAAATGACTAAGGTTGGGGAATAAATACCCATCATTAAATTTCTAGTGATTTAATAATTATCCCTCTTCCTGGGGACATGATTAAACCTCACATAGCAGCAAAACTCCAACTAAGTTGCTGGGCATCAGAGGTGAAGAGAAAGTAAATGAGAAAAAGAGAAAGAAAGTGAGAGTAACAAAGAAGATGAAAAAAAAAAAAAAAGAATGAAAGGAAGAGAGAAGACATAAAGGGGAGAAAAATCACTTTGGTGGCTATTCCCAACTATCCTTTGGTTTAAGACATCGCCCACAGGCATCGTGATTAAGCTGCAATTTTGATGCGTATGTCATTCTCATCATTCCAAAGGCTTGGGCACGTTGCCCCAGTGGGAGCAAAACGTAACACAAGAAACATAAACCCACCCTCATGCCAAACTTTACTCGCAGGGCTCAGGATGAGGCAAAAGCGGTGAATTGTCTCTCTTCTGGGAGTACTAAACTGGCTTTGGTCAATGTTGCTTTCTTCAGAGGAAAAAAAAAAAGGAAATTTTTTCTTTTAATATTGTATTATGTGGTCCCAGAATTATAACTGACCTAAACATCAGTTAAAGTTCTTTGTAATGGTTGAAATACCTAGAATACCTTCACATCCGTAGAGTTTTCATGCATAGTCTAAGGAAAAATTCTCAATTACTGACTGAAAATAAGAGAAGTAAATTGGCTACAGGATGATAGTAAATCCCATTTGAGATATGATTCCAGGGATTATGGGGCTTTCCAGGTGGCACTAGTGGAAAAGAACATGCCTGACAATGCAGGAGATGTAAGAGATGCGGGCTTGATTCTTGGGTCAGGAAGATCCCCTGGAGGAGGACATGTAAACCCATTCTAGTATTCTTGCCTGGAAAATTCCATGGATAGAGAGTAAGACATAACTGAAGTGACTTAGCAAGCACACATGCACCAGGGATTATGTATCAGTTGAAATCAAAGTCAATATTCCTTAAATCAGTTCCTTCTTAATTTTTCCTGTTTAAAAACTGAATATAACCTAGCGGGCCAACTCCAAAAGCAATGTCTATGCTCCTCCCACTGTATCTTTAGAACTTAGCATAGTACTTAAAAAATAAATAGCACTTAATAGATATTTAATGAATGAATTTCTTAATACTATCTTTCTATCTTACAAGAATATGGTAGCATTTTTATATTTAACTATTTGGTTCCCTAAATTAACTAAGTGAGATGAGAACAATTGTGCAGTAGTTTGAGCATTCTTTGGCATTGCCTTTCTTTGGGACTGGAATGAAAACTGACCTTTCCCAGTCCTATGGCCACTGCTGAGTTTTCCAAATTTGCTGGCATATTGAGTGCAGCACTTTCACAGACAGCATCATCTTTGAGGATTTGAAATAGCTCAACTGGAATTCCATCACCTCCACTAGCTTTGTTTGTAGTGATGCTTCCTAAGGCCCACTTGACTTCACATTCCAGGATGTCTGGCTCTAGGTGGGTGATCACACCATCGTGATTACCTGGGTCGTGAAGGTCTTTTTTGTATAGTCATTCTGTGTATTCTTGCCACCTCTTTTAATATCTTCTGCTTCTGTTAGGTCCATACCATTTCTGTCTTTTATTGTGCCTATCTTTGCATGAAAAGTTCGTCTGGCATCTCTAATTTTCTTGAAGAGATCTCTAATCTTTCCCATTCTATTGTTTCCTCTATTTCTTTGCATTGATCACTGAGGAAGGCTTTCTTATCTCTCCTTGCTATTCTTTGGAATTCTGCATTCAAATGGGTATATCTTTCCTTTTCTCCTTTACCTTTCACTTCTCTTCTTTTCATAGCTGTTTGTAAGGCCTCCTCAGACAACCATTTTGTCTTTTTGCATTTCTTTTTCTTGGGGATGGTCTTGATCACTTCCTCCTGTACAATGTCATTAACCTCCATCCATAGTTCTTCAGGTACTCTGTCTATCAGATCTAATCCCTTGAATCTATTTCTCACTTTCACTTGAATAGTCATTAGGGATTTGATTTAGGTCATATCTGAATGATGTAGTGGCTTTCCTTACTTTCTTCAATTTAAGTCTGGATTTTGCAATAAGGAGTTCATGATCTGAGCCACAGTCAGCTCCCAGTCTTGTTTTTGCTGACTGTGCAGAGCTTCTCTATCTTTGGCTACAAAGAATATAATCACTCTGACTTCGGTATTGACCATCTGGAGATGTCCATGTGTAGAGTCTTCTCTTGTGTTGTTGGAAGAGTGTGTTTGCTGGGTTTGTGCAGCATTTGCAGTGGATGTTCGCAGTGCAGTCTCTTGACAAAACCCTGTTGGCCTTTGTCCTGCTTCATTCTGTATTCCAAGGCCCAAAATGCCTGTTATTCCAGGTATTTCTTGACTTCCTACTTTTGCATTCCAGTCCCTTATAATGAAAAGACATCTTTTGGGGGTGTTAGTTCTAGATGATCTTGTAGGTCTTCATAGAACCATTCAACTTCAGCTTCTTCCACATTACTCGTCAGGCCATAGACTTGGATTACTGTGATACTGAATGGTTTGCCTTGAAAATGAACAGAGATCATTCTGTTGTTTTTGAGATTGCATCCAAGTACTGCATTCCATACCCTTTTGCTGACTATGTGGCTACTCCATTTCTTTAAGGGATTCTTGCCCACAGTAGTAGATATAATGGTCATCTGAGTTAAATTCACCCATTCCAGTCCATTTTAGTTCGCTGATTCCTAGAATGTTGACGTTTACTCTTGCCCTCTCCTGTTTGATCACTTCCAATTTGCCTTGATTCATGGACTTAACATTCCAGGTTCATATGCAATATTGCTCTTTACAGCATTGGACATTACTTTCATCACCAGTCACATCCACAACTGGGTGTTGTTTTTGCTTTGGCTCTGTCTCTTCATTCTTTCTGGAGTTATTTCTCCATTGATCTCCAGTAGCATATTGGGCACTTACTGACCTGGGGAGCTCATCTTTCAGTGTCCTATCTTTTTGCCTTTTCATACTGTTCATGGAATTCTCAAGGCAATAATACTGAAGTGGTTGACCATTCCCTTCTCCAGTGGACCACATTTCGTCAGAACTCTCTACCATGACCTGGCTGTCTTGGGTGGACCTACAAGGCGTCGCTCATAGTTTCATTGAGTTAGACAAAGCTGTAAGTCCATGTGATCAGATTGGTTAGTTTTCTGTGATTGTGGTTTTCATTCTGTCTGCCCTCTGATGGAGAAGGATAAGAGGCTTATGGAAGCTTCCTGATGGGAGAGACTGACTGAGGGGGAAACTGACTCTTGTTCTGATGGGTGGGGCCATGCTCAGTAAATCTTTAATCCAATTTTCTGTTGAAGGGCAGGGTTGTGTTCCCTCCCTATTATTTGACCTGAGGCCAAACTATGGTGGAGGTAATGAAGGTAATGGTGACCTCCTTCAAACAGTCCCATGCATGCACTGCTACACTCAGTGCCCCCAACCCTGCAACAGGCCACGGCTGACCCAAACCTCTGCCAGAGACTCCTAGACACTCACGGGCAGCCTCTTTTGGGGTCACTGCTCCTTTCTCCTGGTGCACACAAGGTTCTGTTTGTGCCCTCCCAGAGTCTGTTCCCCCAGTCCTGTGTAAGTTCTGAAAAAACAGAGGAACCAGAGATCAAATTGCCAACATCTGCTGTATCATCGAAAAAGCAAGAGGGTTCCAGAAAAACATCTATTTCTGCTTTATTGACTATGCCAAAGCCTTTGACTGTGTGGATCACAACAAACTGTGGAAAATTCTTAAAGAGATGGGAACACCAGAACACCTGACCTGCTGCCTGAGAAATCTGTATGCAGGTCAGGAAGCAACAGTTAGAACTGGACATGGAACAACAGACTGGTTCCAAATAGGAAAAGGAGCACATCAAGGCTATATATTGTCACCCTGGTTATT